>NC_047126.1:29260680-29535680 GCF_009829125.3 Periophthalmus magnuspinnatus
CTTCACTTTTGCCGGGACATAATGAAATGTGAATTACACTTCTATGTTTTAAAAAGCCCCCAGTAAAAATTAAAAGGGGACGGAAAAATGGTGTCTGTCGTAGATCATTCTGAACACAAACGCAAATGAAGACCACCCATCTTAAAGAGTTAGTTAGATCTTAAGCTATTGAAATTTCATACAATACATGCTGCCTCAGTTATCAAAAATTCTTGAAAAACTTTTCAGTGATAGACTCAACAACTATATCAATAAAAACAATCTTCTACACGAAAGCCAATACGGCTTTAGAGAAAACCGTTCCACTTCACTTGCAATGATCGACTTGGTTGAGGAGGTGAGCAATTGTATAGAAAAAAATAAATATGCTCTTGCAATTTTTATTGACCTAAAAAAGGCATTTGATACGATTGATCACTCGATCTTAATCCATAAATTAGAAAAAAATGGAATACGTGGCAACCCACTGCATTGGCTCATATCTTATCTATCAAACAGAATGCAATTTGTCCAGATGGGCGAGTATTCTTCCACTCTGAGGCACATCACTTGCGGTGTGCCTCAGGGTTCTATACTTGGCCCAATTCTCTTTCTACTATATATCAATGACCTGTGTTCGATCTCCAAAAAGCTTAAATTGGTGCTCTTTGCCGATGACACTACAATTCTGTGCTCTGGGAAAAACCTGCAACAGTTGATGGAAGAGGTCTCCAGGGAAATGAATAAACTAAAAGAATGGTTTGACTGTAATAAATTGTCGCTAAATTTGAAAAAAACTAAATTCATGGTACTTGGTAACAAAAAAATTGACACTGAACCCAAGATGACTATAAATAATGAAATCATTGAATGTGTGAGTGAACATAATTTCCTTGGAGTTATTCTTGACCATAAACTTTGCTGGAAGCCTCAATTAACTGCAGTAAAAAACAAGATAGCCAAATCCATCGCAATTATGAGGAAAACTAAATGTTTGCTGGATGAAAGAGCACTTTATACTGTATATTGTACATTAATATTGCCTTATCTTAACTACTGTATAGAGGTGTGGGGAAATACTTACAAAACAAATATTAATATTATATCCATTCTTCAAAAAAAGGCGATACGGATAATTCATAATGCTGGGTACAGGGAACATACAAACCCTCTGTTTCTTAAGTCAAAAATAATTAAATTTGAAGATCTAATCAAATTCAAAACTCTACAAATTGTATATAAAGCACGGTACAATCTGCTCCCAAATAATATCCAAGGCATGTTTCAAATTAGAGATAATAAATACAATCTGAGGGGACAATTGAATCTTAGGAAACAGTGTGTTCGTACTACCCTAAAAAGTATGTTCATTACCCGACGTGGAGTTGATCTTTGGAATGAATTGGAAGAAAATTTAAAATGTAGTAACTCTCTAGTAAACTTCAAACGACTATACAGATTAAATATATTCAAAAACTATGCTACTAAAGAAGGATCATAGTAAAACTATGAATACTCATCATTTTGTTGGTTAATAATTCTGTCATTCATTATCTACTGCCGCAATGTACTTTGTATGAACTGTAATTTAGCGAGTCTTTACTCTACGTACACATTAGGCGCACACATTACATGCATGCACATGCACACCCGGTGTGTATGTGCATGTGTTTGAATGATACACACATACACTTTACTTGCATACACATGCACATGCACACCCGGTGTGTGTGTGCATGTGTATGGATGTTGTACACGTACACACTACATACATACACACACACATACACACGCACAGATGGTGAAGGTTTGGTGAAGGTTTGCCACTGCAATGTAATCTAAATGGTGTTATTTAGTTAAATATGGGGGGTAAGCGCACACAAGTATTTTACTTCGGCTTACTCCTTTTGAGCACAAACTTGGGATCTGGGTGTACACTGTTTTGTTTTTGTTTGTTTTTATTATAATGCTCAAATAAACAATATTCATTAATTCATTCATTCATTCATTTATGTGCCCCTGAGCAAAAAAGTTTATAAGGACCACACACATGCTATTTGGAATCAAAATGTAGAGATTTGTAAAATCTAAAATCATTCTAACTTTTCTCATTTGAGACAAACATCGTAGGGTTTGTGCATTTTGATGACCTGGACATAATGATATGTCAATTAAATTTCTATCTTTAAAAATGCCTTAAAGATAGAAGTTTAAATTAAGTTAAAATGTTACAGAAACATTTATTTCCAGTGTGATAGTGGCAATTTGGAATCAAATGTAAAGCCATAGTTGATAGGCAGCCTTCTCACTGAAGTGTGCTCTTCCACCGCCGCAAAGGCTGTGAGGGCTTTTTATCTCTAATTGCAGTTTTAATTATCCTAGTTACTTCATGACTTGATTACTGTAATTCCCTCGTCTTAACTGACAAAGCTTTCACACACTACAGCTTCTCTAAAAACGATGCCACTCGGAGCAAAGAATGAAGAAAATTCCCTCATTCACCCTTTGGAAATCCATTGCTTCCCACTTCACAAATCAATTTCATATAGTTCAAGATCTCGCTTCCCTGAAATCCACTGGTAATCTGGTCCTTGCATGTCTCATCTCATCTCTCCCTACTGCCCGTCTGTCTTAAACTCTGGAAATCTGTCCACCAACTTATACTAATGAAGGTTGCGGCTGTTGTTACCTTGACTTGTCTGGTGGTGTAGTTTGCGCTGGTGTCCATCAGGTCTAGAACAAACAGCTCCACAGACTCACTCAGATGTTTGCACTCCAACGTGGAGAAGTCCAGGAACACATGCACTGGCACCTGAGGAGAAACAGAACGTGTCATCAATTTCAAACAGCAAAATAAAGTCATTCTCAAAGCACAGTTTTTGTGTCCGTTCGTTCCACATGTTGACTCATTTTCCTGAATAAAGATAACTTTTCTGGTACAGTGTATTTTTGTGCGTTCAAAGTGGAGAAACAAGTTTAACCGTAGAGTGGGGAGAGATGAACATTATTTGAAAATAGTGAAATAATTAAACATTAATCGTAACGTTTTTAACATTATTCATCAAAAGAACTCTCAACTGTAACGCAGCATGACAAAAGTTTAAAATAAATACTTCTTTTCTTTCTTTTGTTTAAAGCTGATGCCCATTTCCTCATTCCTGTGTCAGCTCGTAGAGCTTAGAGCTGTTTGTTTAATGTGTCTGATGTAATGTTCTCAGATTGTTCCATGTAGCAATATCTCAGCCCAAACAGTGCGCTTCAGGTGAGAGCTGTACTAGAGTCACAGCCCTCCTCCGAGGCCTTCAAAGAACATCTGTTAAAATAGCGATCGTTCAGCTTTAATCTTTATAAAATTAGGAAAGAAAAAAATACAATTCAAACACCAAATAAAGACAAAGAATTCAAAGAAATTCCATTGCTTCATTTCCCCTCCCAACAACTCCTCCACTTCAAAGAAATCTATGAACCTGAAAACATTCCAAATTCAACATGAAGTCGACAAAGACTCGTAAAAAAAAAAAAAAGCAAACAGGTTTATGGTGTTATTTTTTGCTGCAAGAATAGTTTAGACTTATATAGTATTGGCTTTTTACTACAATCACCTCCCACTTCCCATTCCTAACATTTGCACGTAATGGTCAAAATAAAACGTGAATGATGCAAGCTCATGAACACAGAGTAGTAGTGAGCAGGAGCAGACAGGGCAGGCGCTTGCATCAGGAACATAAGACAGAATACAAGACAGAAAGAGTTCACAGCAGGCGGTAAGAACGGATGAATTTATAGCAGTATGACAACATTAGTCAATATCCAACTTCCAGCTCCAGTTTCTATAGTTCGCAAGTGTTTGCAGGATTTGTGGTGCAAAATTGACTCTTGTGAGCTTTAAGACACGTCAGGATACCGTTATCTCCTCAAAAACACACCTGGAGTTGTGTTTCGTTCTCATATGTCTGAGTAAACCTGCATTGTTGGCATTGTTCAGCCTTGTGACGTGGTTCAGTAGAGATGGGAAATTCCAGTTCTGAAATCATCCAAATGATTCTAGTGAAGGTGTGTGGAGTTTAAAAGCACAGTAGAGCACTTCCTGTATTACCACATGACATCATAAGGTGGAACAGAGAGCAGGGCTGGACTGGAAGAAGAAA
Organism: Periophthalmus magnuspinnatus; assembly: GCF_009829125.3. Lineage (NCBI taxonomy): Eukaryota > Metazoa > Chordata > Actinopteri > Gobiiformes > Gobiidae > Periophthalmus > Periophthalmus magnuspinnatus. Next base: position 29,264,808 of record NC_047126.1, read on the forward strand.
TTGGCCCTGGACTTTTTGGTCTGGATCGTGGCGGGGGGACGATCCAGACCATTTCTTAATGTCAGTTGATATTATAGGCCAAGTCTCCTAATGTAATATGTGTGTGTGTAATCTGATTATAACTGGGGTGATTTGATCCTAAACTGATTTTTGACCTGTATTTGTTAAAAGACCATAATGCTTTTGGCTATTTTTAATAAATCAGTGTTAGCAAAAGACGAAGTACACAAACATCTTCTCATAAATCAGTGCTATTAATTGTAATTCATTATTGTTTTTAATTATGATGATTGGTAGGTCAATTACTGTATAAATAAGTTTAAGAGGTTCCCCTGTAGGACCCAGAGTGTGTTTGTTGAGTCATAGTTATAGAGTCATAGCCTGAGCTCAGCGGTGACAGTGAAGTGGCCCCTAAACACCACAGGCTTCACACACCTGAATTAGAACAGGACACTTCAGCGTTACATTAGGACTGTGCATGGTGCATGTTTGAGAGAAGAACTCTGCCTAGATATGCAGAATTTCTGAATGAAACAAAACACAACTTCTTGTTTGTGATGAGGAAACAATATTTTAACATCAGAAAACACCGTAATACGAGTCATTTAATGAAATAAAAGTAAAAGGGAGCACTCACTGTGAACTGGTTGATAAAAGGAGCGATGTTGAATCCCAGCGTGGGCTCTTGTCCCTGGACGGCACTCTCCAGGAGCAGCATGTCTGACTCCACCAGCATCCCATGAACTACAATCCTCTCTGGGAATATTCTACCTCCTTCCTCCAGCAAACACCTGAGAGACATCCATATACAAACAAATATTCATTACACAACTGGTGAAAGTGAATATATAAGCTTTATTATGCATCATTTTGTCCTGTTATTTTTATTTTGGAGTTTGTTCACTTCACAAGTACCAATAACAAAATACACTACAATTAAGAATGCAAAAAATGTAGGTGTATTTCTCCACCACCTCAAAGTGTGCTATAATAAAGTTCAAATATAGTAAACTTTAAAGGACTAAACCAGGACTAAACCAGAGCTAAACATGGGGAATTAGCATTTCAGTTTTATGCTGCTAAAACCTGAAGACGTGAGACAGGCCTCTACCCTGACAATGTTTAAATCCAAGCTCAAAACAGTTCTGTTTAGCTGTGCATTTGACTGAAAGGTTTTTATTCCGCACTCTTCTCTTTTAATGATCATTTTTTGATTAAGTTTTACTTAATTGCATTGTGATTTTAATGTTTTTCTGATTCCATAAAGCACTTTGATTTACTATGTGTATGAATTATGCAATACAAAGACATTTGACTTGCTTTGCCTTGGGTTTAACTGTTAAACGTCTTTGTTTGTAATGTTTAACCAAAGAATTAATACATGTAAGACAAAAGTTGAGGCAGGACTAAGTCAAATTCACTACTGTCATTTTTACACATAATATCAATTACATTAGTATACTTTAGCTTTAAAATTTGCACTTGTAACTGAATATCAAGGAGTATCACAAGGATCTGTTTTTCCCCATCGTTTTTCCTATCACCACATAAACTAGTATACACCCATGGACCACTATGGAACATACCTGGACCACTAAGGGATTACACAGATATAACCAAACATGGTAATATAAAAAAGTCCTATGATTTAAGGTTGAAAATCACATTCTATTGTCTAAAGAGTTTGTTATTATCATTGTGGTATCAGAATCGGTATTAATTATCAAGTCTATTCCTTAGTATCGAAATTGAATTTGAAATTGCAGTATCGTGACAACACTGGCACAGAGCACATTGTTTACCTTGCTAATGAGGCCTTGTCCATGAGTTTCTGCCTGACCAGCCCGCACGTCTCCACACAGTCCAGCATGATGGCGCTCCAGAGCTTCTCCGTGGAGGGTCTCTGGAGCACCCCCTGGTCGTCCTCTGTGCCATTGAGCCAGAACTCCAGACTCTCTTCTGGGATATTATTGGAGCGGGCCAGCCTCTTGAGCACTTCCTGTTGCTTGTTCTTCTCCACCGAACTGTAAGCTTTCACATGACCCTGACTGGCAGCGATGAGAGAAAGCAGGGAGAAGCCTTCAGAAACATCCAGGACGTAAAAAAGTTCGCTAGAACCTTGTCGTTTATTTTGATTCGCTAACTTTAATTGGGAGAATAGTTTTGTTACTGCATTTTGAAAGCTTCTATGGTATTCCTCATTGTTTAAAAGGGCCATTTCGGCACATTCTAGCACGCAGAAGTCTTTGTCGTGGTCGGTTTGGAGGCTTGCTAACGCGCTGCATAGTTGGGCCTCTGGGTTCTGGTTTGGTCCGGGGTCCGTGAGGTCTGGGGCGGGTTTGTCCAGGCGGATTTCTTGTCCGTCTCTGAGCACGGCAACACTGCACAGTCTCAAATAGGCATCTCGACAGGACACTTCCACCAGCAGTTTGTCTTCAAGTTTAAGGGCAAAATCTGGCCAAAAAACAAAACAAAACAAATTAAACAGATGAATTTCAGCCTGGTTTACTCCTGAAATGGTGTTAGTTTTGGTTCTAGTCCTGGTCTAGTTCAGTTTCAGGTTTAGTCCAGTTTTGATGATTGTGAGTGAACATTATTGAAAAGTACTTTGTTAAAAATAGTGAATCAAAAGCTAATCTTAATATACAGATTATAGTTCTCCCTTATAGTTTAATAGTCAGAGAAAATTAGGCCTTGTTGATTTCTTGATGGCTAGATTTTTGTAAAAGAAAAACAAACAAAAAAAAACAAAAACTAAGAATGTTGTTTTTTGTTTTTTGTTTTATTTGTGGCTTAATATTTATAAAACAATATATACACAAAATAACAGGTTGCAAATGAACACTTAAGCCTATCACAATAATTACTGTATCAACTTATTGTTATATATGAAACCTGGAACAATACAGTATTTATCGAAGGTAATTTTCTTCGCAAAACTGGGGAGATTTTTGTTATTTTTGTTATAATATGATAAGATTTAAGCTGTAGAGGATTGAATAAGTCACACGTCTATGGCTAATGATTGCTCCATTCGACTTTTATTTGTTGCATCTCGGGCCTTTTAATGATTCTGTCTATTTAAAAATGTTTTACTGGGATTATCCTGCGTTATTTTAATTGCGTCAGTGGCTTAAAGCTGTTTCAGTATTATCATTTATCACAATATTTGAACTGACCTATAACAGATCAGTAATAGTTTGTTTCATTCTAAAAATCAGTTACAAAAAAAGAAGAAAAAGTAAACAGTGTGATGCGGGGAGAGCAGGCCCAGTAGAGAAATGAGATGCGTGGGGAGGGTGCAGAGGGAGGGGCGGGGTTGTACTGAAGAGGTCCTACAGGAATAACATCTGTTCCTGTCTCCTCCGTCACAGTCATCGGGGAAAATACATATTAATCTCCTATAAGAATTTCATGAACACTAAAGAGTGTCAGGGAAGATGGCGGCGCACACGTCAGCGCAGCCGGGAAGCGGATGTAGCAGATGAGAGAGAGAAAGGTGGAGACTCCCCAGACGCTGCCCTCACCAATTACCAGGCCTTTGAAATACTGTTGATCCCTGTCAGAGAGACGAGGGGCCCACACGCCAACTGGAACATGTCAACCAACGTCAACACCAGTTTGCTTCACAGTGACATCGCATTTGGAGAGAAGTTAAGAGGGTGCAAAGTTTTAAGAGGCTGACATAACTGACGCTCCTCTCGAAAGTACATTGCGGACAGATACAATACAGGAATCAGATTTTTTAAAACTTGATTCTTGTAATTTCTATGATTTCTGTTAAAGCTGTCCTTATCGAGCTTTACCACAGAGAGTTGAAATATACAAAGCTCATTGTACTTCTACTTTTTTTTTCAAATCCTACGACTTTCTATTGGTTATATATTGTAGTAGCATAAATTGGAGACATTCTATAACATGATGTGACTTGCTTTTAATTGATTTCATGATATTTTAACTCTGGATTCCAATAATTAAAGAAATTAAATAAATGATGAATGTTTCTATACATTTCTAAGCAAATACTAGTTAGTATTCACAATATTAAGTTGAAGGTCTACTCTGTTTTATGAGCTAATGAGTTCAGTTCATACCAACAGAGAAGAGCTCTAAAAGGATTATTAAAATTCCATTACACAAGCAGCATTCTGGCAAATTTGTGGCCAGGCTAAACCTCAAAGGCTCATCTTATCAGGAGCTAAGCAGGAATGGGCCTGGTTAGTACTTGGAGAGAGCGTTGGGAATATCAGATGCCACAGCTGGGCACCAGAAAAAAACTGTTGTTGTGTCCTTAGGCAAGTAACTTCACCCACATGGCCTAGTATGAAAGTGGTGTGACTGTTGGTGGTGGTCAAAGGGGCTGATAACGCAGCAGCAGATACCCTGGGACAAAAGGGCAGTTTACCAACAAGCTTTTTAAGTGTCCAAAAAGCACTATCTAAATCAAATGCATCATAATTATTAAATTAAACACAGAGTTAGTTTACATATTCCTCCATGGAATAATACTGGCCCGGTCTGAAATTTTGAACATGACCCCAGTCTGTTGTGTTCTTACCCTTGGTGGTGTGGACAGGGTAGATGGCCTGCTCCCAGCACGTGTCCTCCTCAGGCCCAGTGGACAGGCTGTTGTCCTGGTCCAGGTGCAGCTGAAACCAAATGGCCAGAGCATCCAGCCCCCCCTCCTGAGTGACAGGCAGCCACACCCTCTGCACTGGTCTGGAGGTTAGACCCTCCAGCTCCTGCACACAGGGAATCAATGAGAGCAAAATCTCTCAAACTGTCTGTCTGTCCATTACTACAGGCTACTACATTGTATACTTTATAGTTTTAAGGACACCTTTGACCTGGTATTAAATGTTTTATAACTAAGATTTATCTGACTCTTCTGCTGATAGCAGTAGGAAGTGATGTAAGCTAATAGGCAAAGGCTTAGTAATGACCGGACTGAAATCCAGTCATAGAAATGTATGGAATTTACCCCTCAGTGTCACAGGTTTGCTTCCTGTCCCAGACCATTTACCAAATGCCTCTGCCTTCAGCACACATATATGCATCCAGTACACTTAATGCACATCTCACATATTTTGTCTTATTTAAGCTCCAAAAGGAGTGAGAACTCTTGCTTTTTAACCATGTTATAATTGTTTTCCCTTGTCATTTACAGATTAAAGTGTAATATGTCTCCCTTTATATAAATTGTGCATTTACCTGTACATTGTTGAAGTCTATATTGAGAGCAGTGAATGGCTGTGTCAGGGCCGTGTATCCTCCAGGCAGGCGGCTCAGTCTCTCAGTGGTGTACGGCTCCATGGAGTCATCTGGCACTGAGCTACAGCTCACCGGGCTCCGCAGATCACCACAGGCAGCGAGGGACAGGCCGCCAACAGACGACACACACAACCTACAGAAACAACTTTAGTAGTACATAGAATTACATTACACATGTTACTTCAACTATCTTCCTTTAGTAGAATTTAACTGTAGTAGTAGTATAACTGAGCTCATCATAATGTGGTTGGCTGAATATAGCAAATTAATTTAGTGACAAGATCTAACTTTTGACAACTGTGTGTTTTCTTTTAGGACATCTCTTATGAAAAACTAAATAATTGACACATAAATACTAGGCCTTATTGCATCCTGAATATTGTGATATACACCCAAAAATAAGAATTACCATCATATTTGTCAGAGCAGGTCAATAGTGAAATAATAATAAAATAACTGAATGGTATTAATGAAGATTATAATTATTTTAACTGCTCAGTCTAGTATACGAGTGTATTTTATTACATAATCTTTTTACTAATGACCTGTGATGGCGGCGGATCTCGGGACACTCTAAAGCCATGGCAAACACAGTGGCTCCAGCTGGGATCACTCGGCCTGTCGCGGACGGCTCACTAATCTCCAGTTCATCAGTCTGTGGAGAAGAAAAACACAGCTCAAACCGACTTTTCGAACTTTTGAGCCTTTGATGTCCTGGTCGTTAGTACCTTCAATATTCAAGTTTTGCCAGCTTACTTGTTAGTTCATTATGTTATTTACAAATGTGCAAAGTGTCCAAACCAACTACTAACGCTAATGGAGCAAAAATGTAAACATCACCTGTCGTGGTAAGAGCAAGTTGTGCCAAGCATGAATGAGACTCTCTATAATGCCCTCCCCAAACAAGCCCGCATCCACCGTCTCTGTCACAACCAAGGACACTCTACAGGAGAAAATACACAAAAATGCTTACTTGAAACATACAAAATAGTGTTATTATCATTGTGTTGTTAATCTACCTTTCTGGAATGTCGCGTGGCACTTCCATCTCTAAAGACTTCATGTGGATGATGTTGATTTTCCCTCCCAGTCCATTGGCGCTCACCACCTCACAGGCCAGCTCATACATGGTCTTAGACAGTTCACAGGCGTACACGTGTGCTGCTCCCGCCTTCTTAGCGCACATGCTTCACACAGAGAACACTCGAGTAAAACAGCCACTCTCCGTCTGAATACATGGAAATAACTGACGCTACCAGTGTTGTCGCTACTAGGAGTTTTCAAAAGTATCGGAAATCAGATACTAATCGATACTGAAACTAGTATTGACACGCTTTTGAGCAGGTATCGGTACTAAAAAAGTCATGTTCACAGAGATGAACCTTTCCTGAATAGCCTTAGAATGATGGAGCACTGAGCACAATTCTCTCTCCTTTCTCTTTCCTCTCTTCTCCTCCTCTCTCTCTTTCTCTCTCCTCTACATACATTCCTTTACCCTCTTTCTTTCCTCCCCCTCTCCTCATCTTCTCCTCTCTCCTGTTTTTCCCCATTCTTTTACCCCCTTCCTCCCCCACTATCCTTCCCCTTTCTCTCTCTCATCTCCTCTTTCCTCCTATCTTTCCTCCTCTCTGCCTCTCTCCATTCCTTCACCCTCTCTCCTCCCTCCCCCATCCTTTCACTTCTCTTCCTCTGAGAGCAAGTATAAGACACATAGACTAGTATACACCTATGGACCACTACGGAACCTACCTGGACGACTGAGTACTGTTCTTTCTCCTTTCTCTTTCTTTTCTTCCCCTCCTCTCTCTCTCTCTGTTTCTGTTCTCTCCCTACATTCCTTTACCCTCTTTCTTTCCTCCTCCTCTCTTTTTCCCTGTTCTTTTACCTCCTTCATCCCCCACTATCCTTCCCCTTTCTCTCTCTCATCTCCTCTTTCCTCCCATCTTTCCTCCTCTCTCACTCTCTCCTACCTCCCCCCTCCTTCCTTTTCTCTTCCTCTTCTTCTGAGAGCAAATATAAGACACATAGACTAGTATACACCCATGGACCACTATGGAACCTACTGGACGACTGAGCACTGTTCTCTCTCCTTTCTCTTTCTTCTCTTCCCCTCCTCTCTCTCTCTTTTTTCTCTCCTTACATTCCTTTATCCTCTTTCTTTCCTCCCCCTCTCCTCACCTTCTCCTTTTCCTCTCTCTTTCTCCCATTCTTTTACCTCCTTCCTTTCCCATTATCCCTCCCCTTTCTCTCTCTCGTTTCCTCTTTCCACTCATCTTTCCTCCTCTTCTTCTGAGAGCAAATATAAGACACATAGACCACTATGCAACCTATCTGGACCACTGTTCTCTCTCCTTTCTTTCTCTCTTTCTTTTCTCTCCCTACATTCCTTTACCCTTTTTCTTTCCTCCTCCTCTCCTCATCTTCTCTTCCTCCCTCTTTTCCCCCATTCTTTTACCTCCTTCCTCCCTCACTATCCTTCCCCTTTCTCTCTCTCATCTCCTCTTTCCTCCCATCTTTCCTCCTCTCTCCCTCTCTCCTTTCTCTTCTTCTGAGAGCAAATATAAGACACATAGACCGCTATGCAGCCTATCTGGACCACTGTCCTCTCTCCTTTCTCGTTCCTCTCTCCCCCTCCTCTGTCTTTCTTTTCTCAACCTACATTCCTTTATCCTATTTCTTTCTTCGCCCTCTCCCCTCATCTTCTCCTCTTCCTCTCTCTTTTCCCCATTCTTTTACCTCCTTCCTCTCCCACTATCCCTCCCCTTTCTCTCTCTCAACTCCTCTTTCCTCTTGTCTTTCCTGTCGTCTTTCCTCCTCTCTCCCTCCTCCCCCCTCCTTCCTCTTCTCTTCCTCTTCTTCTGAGAGCAAATATAAGCCACATAGACTAGTACACACCCATGGACCACTGTGGAACCTACTGGACGATGGAGGGATTACACAGATATAAGACACATGGGAATATAAAAGAAAGTACTGCGATTTAATACTGAAAATGACATTCAACCGTCTAAATAAAGAGCGTTTTTAATATAATTGTGTTATCAGAATCGTTATTATTGAGTCTATTCCTTAGTATCGAAATCGAATTTGAAATTTTAGTATCGTGACAACACTATTAGCCACACTGTGTCCTGTCATGTCTCACCCAAGGATTCCAGTACCAGTACCTATGTCAAGTACAGTGCTGCAGCCGCTCTGGACGGCCCTGTGAATGGCCTTTTGGTACTTTTGATTCCTCCCACGGTCGTTCAGCATGAGGAAGTGCCAGCGCTCCACCAGCCAGTTTGCCACTCTGTAAAAGTTCTCCCGCGCCTCTGGGTAGTCGGGTCTCATCTTCAAGGCTTTGTGGAAGTGACCGGCTGCTTCATCTCGAAACCCCATCCTGTTTGAGGAAAAAAGACAGAATTCATTTGAGAAAGTGTTGTGGTATGGTCAATTTTACAGCGTGAGTCAAAAGTACCATTGAAGTACCATATTTTCCACCAAAAACGACAAGATATAAGCCCTGGCACCATAATACATTTTGAAGTTTGATTTATTGTTGAAGTAAATACAGATAATAAACGATAAAAACTATTCTAAATGTACAATACTGTTAAAAAAATCATTAGCTACAATAAACAAACAGCAGAATGAAACACTTTAGTGCTTCGTTTGCATCTGTAATGAGTCGTAGAAGTTACCAATTCAATGTTTTAAGGCTTAAATCTTATTATGTAGGCAAAAAATAACCAAACATTTTCTCAGCAGTGCAAAGAAAATGTTCACAAGATAAATATTAACTTAAACATTTTTTTCTTGATATAGTAGCTGATATAGTGATTAATGTGACAGGCCTACAACATATCCTGTCTAATTTGGTAAAAAAAAAAAAAAAAAAGGGCATTTTGTCAATTGAAGAGTTCAAAATGTAAACTTTGTACAGAAGCCTGTGATAAAACATAAATCAGAAACAGAATCACAATTCATGCAGCCCTATTTTACACAGTTTGTGATTATTCATGGCACATAAATACAATACATTTGAGAAAAACAACTTCTACTGCATTTTGTAACCTTAGTTTTCCATTTTAGTCACAAATGGTAAACAGTCACTTTTCCACCTTCACAGCCCCCAAAGCACTTTACATCAAGGAACCACACACATTCACACTGGTGCACAGACACTGAGCGCCGTCGGGGGGTTAAGTTAAGTGTCTCGTTAAGTGTCAATGTTTTATGTCAAGAGTGGGATTCGAACCACCAGCGTATAGATCAGTGGACCTAGGATCTAGCTGAATTAGAAAGCTGCAAAATAATCTCTAACATTTTTATTATCACTAGTTTAAAGAGTTGCAACGGCAGCATTTCTCTTATCACTAAACCAAGTCAATTTACAAATTTACAGTTAATTTCAATGCAATTATACTGCCATCGCTTACTAATGCGATGGTGAATTTATTGCTAGCAGCTGTTTTAGGCCCTTTCGTTTGGCTAACAACAGCTAAGTTACATGGAAAATTCAAGCCAGATTTCCTCTGACTTCACTAAACCAAGACAGGCACAAAACCACTTTGACCCCACTTTGATATAAGCTTTCTTTAACAGCTTTAGAACGAGCTTGAGCTGTAACAGAAAACGTATAAGACACATAGATAGTATACACTCATGAAACACTATGTAACCTACCTGGACACTGAGGGATTACACAGACATAAGGCCACATGGAAATATAACAGAAAGTACTACAATTTTATGTTGAAAATCACACTCTATTGTCTATTGTGTAAAGAAAGAATGTTTATATTATCATTCCTGTATCAGAGTTTATTCCTTAGCATCGATAATCAAGTTTGAAATCTTAGTATCGTGACAGCGCTGACCTAAACAGATGTTCCCCCATGCTGTTCAGGATGACCTCATCGTCAGGGAAGAGCTCCAGCGCCTGCTCGTAGCAACTAAAAAGATCCTGGATACGTCCAAGAGAGTCCAGCTCCTCTGCCCATTTAAAAAGAGTAAATCTGAAGGAGTCCTGAGAAGGGGGAGAAATAATTATAATCCAAATCAGCAAAGACCCAGAAACATTACAGAACCATGCAGACTACAGACTATTTTATCAATACTGTAAAGCCTGACAGAATTAACATAGATTTTGTATTGCAGAATACTAAATTAAGATACACTGGTTTGTTGCAGAGGTTTGGTAAGAAGGAGAGGCAACTACATAGACCATGATCCTTTGCGTTGTTTCAGTGCAGCCGGTTAAAAAATATGATATCAAACATATTTTAATTGACAGTAGTTATTTCACAAAAGGATCTATAACTCTACCATCCATACTCACACTAGCTGACCCATGTTGCATTCTCACATAACACCACTAGATGCTGTCTATGTTACTGCTGTCTTAGTGTGCAAGCTTTGGCCTGACAGAAGAAGACCACAGAGCACAGGTGAGCCCGAACAAACGCCAAGTGAGGGAAGGGGAGAGAGGGATGGTAGCTTTAAGGGCAGATTTAGAGAGTAAATAGACTAAAACATTGCCATAAATATCATACCCACTATGGCCGTTATGTTTTCTTCATTGTGTAGAATCTAGAGAAACCGACAGCTGATAAGATCTGCCAATATTTTTATGAAGAAAAGGAGGGCAGATTTTGTTTACTTTAAAATTATATCATTTGAATTTACTACAAACTCATCCACTAAAGTTTTACTACAAACGGGACAAGAGGGCTGTTTAGTGATATTTTGTGCAGTGTCCATCTTGTAGTAAAGTATTAAAAATAAGGCTTTATACATATTCTTTAGACAGCTGGTTGAACTAAACAAAATATCTGCCTCTGCTGCAGATTGAAGCTCGACAGCTGATGCGCTAAAAGGTAAAACAACAGTCTATGTAGTAGTAGTAACCATAATAATACTGTATTAAGACTATGGCCTATTGTTAAAGCACCACACAGTTCTTACTCTGGCAAAGTCTTTAAACACAGGTGCCAGGTTGAGAGCGAGGAGGTAGTGCACAAATGCAGTGCCATAGTCCTGGTTGAAGAGGCACTGTTGGGCACTCTCCAAAGAACTGGACACGAGCTCGTTTCTGGCTGGGTCTTCTCTGTGTCGTCTTCTTGTTCTGCGGCCATGTTTGGGCTTGGTACTTGCATTGGGCATCTGGAACAACAATTTGAGCGTACCATAGAAAAATATCAAATGAATTAATCAGTTTCCTATTAATTGGGAAGACTAGACTAAGTTGGGTTCGTCATCATCTGGAGATTTTACTTTAACTTGATAATGATGTTGTTTTATGCCTCCAGAACTTGTGCTTCATAATATATATTTTTTGTTTTAATATTGTTTATGCCATTTCTAAACATGTAAACAGCTAACCAATGCCAAAATAATCTCAATAGTTGTAATTTCTGTGCCTAAATTAATATATTGTGACCTTTCCTAGCATCAGACAAAAGGCAACTATTACTACAAATATTATTAGTGAAATATAATCATTACAATTTGAATTAGATCACAATTTCAGAGTGTTTTATTGATTTGTAGTAAGACTTACTGTGGATTCTTCTGCTACTGTCCCAAAATGATCACAAAAAGCTGATAGATAGCATTAGCAAAATTAGCATAGTTTTCCATCGATCTGAATCACACCCTAATCTCTCCGTAGACAAATCATATCAGAATATAACATACTAGCTAGTGAAATTATGCATTGTGTAGTGCTCTTCTGATCAAATGTTCGTACATTCTTCAGCGTTCAGGGAGGAACGCGTTACACACAAACTAGTCCGGAGGAAACATAAGGTCAAAACACAGGGTTCCGCGTATTTTTTTTAATTGTAAATTTACTTGGATCTTGGTTTGTGTTGTGATAAATGTTAGGAATTAAAAATGTTATTGTGGTGTTTAACGTGTAGAATTACCATATTTACCGTGATTTTCCGTGTAGTTATTTTTTAAAAGGCCAATCTATAAATGTATTCCAAGAGTGTTAAATGTTTTGGAGAATGACATACGTTCAAATAGTTGGGTTCATAAAGAGTAAGGCAGGAACTAGTTCTGTTAATATAACAGTCTATAAACAAAGTTGGCAAATAATTGAGTACTTCTGCCCAAAATACATATTCTGAATACTAATATTAATTAATGAGTACCTGTATTCCAGTACATTTACTTTTTCATTTGATGGTATTCAGAATACAATTACTTTCCTAAAATCAAATGCAGATATGATCAAGCAAAAATCAAGCTGTTTGTAATTATATGTCCCCTCCCTATAATTAAGTATTCAGAACACAGTACTCTGATTGGCTCATGTAACGGAATATGTTTCAAAATACATTATAATCCAGGTATTCAGTTTTCTGTAACTTAATACAGTATTCTTCCCAACACTGCCTATAAAACCTAAAGTGAAATATAGCATGATTGAAAAGTCTAATTAATTTGTGTAAGTGTAAAAGTATAAAAGTGAAATTCTGTATTTCTGAGTAGCCTGTGTAAGGAGCAGCATTTATAAAGGATACTTAGAAATACAAAATTAAATTTTTTGATATCTTGGATCTGCTGCCCTCATCAGTGTGTGTTGGCCGTAGTTTGTGCTTGGCTTATAAGCCTAAATCCCTTCAGTCATAGTTTATTTTATTTTATTATTATTTTTATTTTATTTTTTTTAAGAACGTTTTAACTTATAACACATTAAAAAGTTTTTGTGGATGACACAAAAAATATGGAGACTATTTGGAAACTTCATTACCAAAGTGTAAAATAGAAATACCTGAAGAAAATCTAATGGTAATGTTAAATCATAATAATTTGAATAATAACCTGAATGCCAAAGATACATTTTATCTATTTGGGAATGTGTTTTTTTGTTGTTGTTTTTTTCTCTGTACCAAAAGAACATATTTTCAGATTTTAGGGGTATGGTTTCTATCACACTCCAACACGCTTCTATTGTATTTAATTTTTGAATAAACTCTGTATTTAGTGAAAATAAAAAGCCAGTCTTCCTCGTGGTGAAAGCGGAAGTACAATACACGTACATATCTCGTCTCTGTGCTGCTCTTTGGCTGCACTCTCGCTCCAGCTCCACGCACGCAGATGTCAGCACACTTTCCCAATCTGTCACTTTAGTGAAGTGGACACGTTCAGGGACGAAACCAGGGACGAAACCAGGACTGGACACCGCAACACGTCTTTTCCCCACTCCAGAGGCCCGAACTCGGAATAGTCTTTGTCCTAGAGACTTTTTTCTTACACCTCTTAACCTTCAAACACTCTTGACTTTTTTTTTTCCTTATTTGACAACTGTGGAGCTACACCCGCGCTCCCGCCGTGTAACTGACGGGGCAATGCTAACCCGCTAGCCTCACTGCTGCTCACCTGCCCTGGGGATGTTTTACACTGCACCCGCGCTCATCCGACACTTTTAACGGGTTTTTCTTTTAATCTGAGCAGGGACACGGTTGGCCAGGGCCCTGGAGGAGCCATGGGACTACACCCGCTGGAGTTCAGTGAGTGTTATCTGGACAGTCCCTGCTTTAGGGAGAAAATCAAAGCGCACGAGGCGGAACTGGACAAAACCAACAGGTTCATCAAAGAGCTGTACAAGGATGGAAAGAACCTCATCAATGCCACTAAACGTGAGTGTGCCTGAGAGCTTGTTGTAGTCAGGGAAATAGTTTTGTGTCAGAGTATAAATCATGCCTGAGTTATGACATAGTGACCACTCCCCTCTTTGCAGGATACTTCTAAAGGTCTTCTCTGTCTAATGTTAGTACTTTGCACATGCTGTGGGTTAAGAAGCACATGGCATCCTTTTTAATGCACAAAATCATTTATTATTACTGCAATATAGCTGGATGATTGTTCTTTATGTCCAAAAAGTGTGGTATTAAAGCCCAAACACATTGAAACACATGCTTTTTTTTTTTTTTACTCTGACTGACCTGTCTACATAGATCTGACTTGTAACTTGGCCCTGCTTTCCTTGGTAGATAAGATGATGACTGCTCTGTGGAAAAAACCCAAGGCAATAACATTTTTTGCAGGTGTGCGCCATAAAGCTCCCCAAAAGCATAGTAGTAGTTCATGTACTTGCACCATACTTACTTCATGAACTGACTTTACTTGATAATCGTGCAGTTTTTTCACTTTGCACACAAATAAATGCCCTATGAGAGAAAAAATCTATACCTAGTGATGCGAATTTACACTGCATTTCATATAATCGAGCCCTAGTATAAGGAAAAATGCAAAATACTGGTACATATTGTTTGCAACACATAGATCTGGATTTGCAAGTGTCAACAAGTCATATTTACACTCTTCATGTATTTTCAGTTTTATTATTAGCTTTTATTATGAAGTAACCAAAAAACAAACACACCCATTGTATTACACAGCCGCAGCATTATTTATTTTTCCTAATCACAATGAAGGTTATTGGGCTATTTCCCATATGCTGCTGTGTTTGCACTCCGCTACACTCCCCCACTGGGTTAAAATGATTAGATTGTTATCGTTCTGAACTCTAGCCTCGTGGGGCGGGTTTGTTGAGGGTGCCCATGAGCCAACAGCCAGCCCAATCCAAACACAGGAGCACCCATTTCTCTCCTTTGCTACTTCCCATAATGTGCATTTACAAGTTTACACTGTGGTTCGTGAAGTATACAGTGGAGAGCTTGTAAAGTTGTAGCTGTAGGTGAGGTGGTGTTTTAACCTGTTACTCGACATGTTTTGGATTCAAGTAAAAGTGACATTGCTTCAAAATATTGTTACTGAGGTAGAAGTGCAAAGTAGTGATCCAAGAAATCCAAGAAACATGAAAAACTGGTGCAAAAATGTCAAAATATCAGAATATCGTTTGATTTAATGATGCAATATCAATATCGTGGGCTGCTGTATTGATATATTTTGTGTATATTTTACCAAATTACTCTTGTCACAGCGTTCCATTTGTGTGGCTTGTTTAGAGGAAAGAAACTCACTTATGCAGAACATTTGATTCACTGTTTTGTTGATTAAAACAGATGTATTTCTGATTAGCTTTGCACAGACGGTGGTTTAACAAAGACTTTTAGTATCACAGTTGTGTTTTAGTCGATATGTTGTGATCCTTCAGAGCCGTTAAACTGCCCATGTCCCTGTGTAAATGTAAATGTGGAGCTTGTATAAGCTGTGGATGAATAATATTGACCAGTTTGATGTGTTCTTCTTGTTAGTCACATGCACTAAACACTTTAAATGCACTTTATGTTCATTCATCTTCAGTAAATAGAAGATAAAAGCTCCATTAATGTTTATTTTTTGTGAAAATTGGGCTGATCATTAAGGGTCACGAAAGCCTATATTTTTCACTGAATTGTTTTGAAGTATATCGTATCGGATTATATCAAATCGAAAAAGTACTGTATCGAGATATGCTTCGTATCATGGCCTATGTATTGTATTGGCAAAATCTTAATGATACCCAGCCTTAAGTAAGAGTAACTAAAAGACTAACTGTCAAGAAGCACAATCCGATTTATTGTTTAAAGTTTATGTAATTTGAAGGACTAAACTCTAAATAATGCACAAATCTAGTATTTTCAAAGGACGGAAACAAACTAAATCATATCTGAAGGAGCAAGAAACACAAATGTTGAAATCATTTCATACTGTCAACATAAAGTTTTGTGTGGGAAGAGTAACTACAAGAGTACTGCTACTAAATAAAAATATTAGGTACACTTCTAGAAATGTCTTTAAAAAGTTACTAACTGAATTTTGCATCCAAATTGTGCTACATAAATAAACTTGACACTCTGCCTAAATGTAGCAGAGGTGAGTACTGCCCTTCTCTGCTTTAGGCTCTACTGAAGTATTTTGTACACAGATCTGCAAGGCTGTGCAAGGTATTCTGGGTAATAATGGCAATAAAAATCAAATTCATCCCCGGCTGTGAGAATCTGTTGTTCTGATCAAAGTGTCACATATTCACTGTTTCTGTTTAATGCAGCTGCTCAAACAATGAAACTAAAACTAAACTTCTGCTTATATCATTTACCTCTATACATGGTCTGGAAATGCAGCTAAAATACAATGTTAGTCTGACTAGTTAGTTAAAGGTGCACTCTGTAACTTTACTGGCAGAGGGCGTGTCTACTGCTCTCCAGGAATGTTCCACAAAATGGCGTTAACCTTAATTACCCTGCATTTATTCAAAAACTGCAGGTGTTTTCATTGCTTGACATACTTTAAAAACATGCATTATCTATTTAGAGGCACATCGGGAAAGTTTGAAAATTTAACATATTGAATTAACCCTCAAAAAGGTTTTCATTTTGTCGATAATACGCGGCACACAGTAGTTTAAATGTAGTGTCCTGTGTTCAAAACTGATGGACTTTTTGGCTCCCGGGACCAGAAGGTTCATGTGAGGTCCAATTTAACAGAAAATAATACAAACAGGGCTAATTGGCTCTGTGCGTAGCGGCATGCTAGCTAGCTCACTGTGTCTTAAAGCTTATGCTACTAAAATAAACAACCTATTAAAATTCAGATTACAGTATTTTCTGAACTATAAGTCGCTCCGGAGTATAAGCCAAAAAATGCATAATAATGAAGAAAAAACACAATTATCAGGTTGTCCGTGTGTCCGTAACGAAGATGTGAAATTATATACTCAAATGCGACTTATATTCCACATATAAGTCGCCTCTGAGTATAAGTCGCACCCCCGGCCAAACTATGAAAAGAAAAAAAACCCTGAAACTTGTAGTCTGGAAAATATGGCAATTAGAATATTGAATACCCAATTTAATTTAAATGTAAAATACTCCAGTTTGTGTTTAGTTTTTTGTTTTTTTCTTATGCCTCAAAATTAGCATTAGCATTGAGACATAAACATCTCTTTCTAAACGCAGACGTATCCTCCAGTGAAGTATTCATTGTTGTCAGTGACATCCATCTACAGCTCCCTGTCCACCGTCTGACCCTAACCCCCTAACCTCTGACCCCTGACCCACCCGTAGCTCCCTGTCCACTTCCTAATCTTTAAATATGTATTAATTCTAGCCTGACTCTGCAAAAACCTCCATAGAGATAAAATCAGACAGGAAGTGGTGACGCAAACAGTGAGGTTGCCGGGCGCTCTCGTGCACAGAGCCAATTCGGGCCTTTAATCGTCCCCAATATCCAGCAGCAACGGTTTCTAATTGGATGGATTGCGGACAGTACACAGCGGACTCATTTTGACCTCAATAGCTGTTTATATCTGGGCCGTGGCGACACAGATTTTGCTCAAATACATGGAAAAATTGGGCAGGGCCTTTTAAAATAGTTATTAAATGAAATAACTAAATCAGGACAAAGTTATGGTCTCAAAGTCGGGCTGTATAGGTCCATAATCCTTTAGGTCATGAATCAGTTGATGGCGTTGACCAAAACTTGTGTTAGTTTTAAGGATTTACGTGAACAACAGCAGAAAGGGGTGAGTTTCACACGCATTTTTGCAAATAAATGTACTTTTTCTGCATAAATGGTTGTTTTTGTGTGAACTCCTGTGCAGGTGTAGTCTTGTGAGTGCAGTTTGGGTCAGATACAGATATAATAGTCTTGAGAGCTTTTGCCACGCCCTCTTTTTAATGAACAACAAAGAACCTCTAGCTCTATTAAAAGATGCATAAAAGTTGCTCTTTGCTTTGACCTTCAATGCACCCGTCCCACAGGTTGAGACGCAGTGGCCTGATACAGCTTCTCTCCAGTTCTTGTCTACTTCAAGGGCAGTAGTAGTTTTGTTACAAGTCACTTTATTAGTATTTGGTGAGACGAATCCACCTGACTCGGGGTTAAAAGGGCAAAAGGCTAACAATAAAGAAAGCATTCCTGTCCACACCTGCTCAATCTCTAGCTTTGCATACCTAGCGCAAAGAATTTTTATGGACAACTGCCGGTTGGAAATGTTCTGTCACTATATGAAAAGGAAGTCTATGTGTCTTATCCTTGTTCTGATACAGTGCAAGATCATTGTAAAGATATTCAGGAAAGGTTGATTTCTGTCCTGTGAATGTGATTTTTGTGATCTCATGACACTGATAATCGTTGTTGTAGCCATGTAGACTTGAAACACTTGCAAAAATATGCAGCCAAGTGTTGTCAAAGTTGGAGGTGAAGATTTTAAATGCCTTTTTTCAAACCTTGAAAGGAAAAAAAAAATGGTATTTTAACTACTTTAACTAATTTATGCTCTCTTAAACCCTTTGGCACATCACTAGTATTCACATGCATACATTTACTGAAATAAACTACTACTAAAATGTGCTAACTTTTAAGAGAAAATGGGTAATTCAGCTCTAAAGGGCCCGTACACCTTTTTTTCGGTGTATTTGAGCAAAGTTCGTCTTGCCTCAGTACAGATATGTATATAAGTAGATCTTGAGGTCAGAATAAGTCCTCTGTGCACTGTCTAATCTAATGAAGCGTTTTTTGTCTGAGAATCAGGAAGTGCATGGTTAGCATTTTTGTTTTTGTTACCATTAATGTGACTGCAGCACAATACAACAATTAATGTACAAAATGCATAAAGTAAGTGAGGAATAACTTTGGATCACTGCAACCATTTAAAATGAAGTAGTTCTGTTTTTCCTTTTTTAAGGTAGTAAAAGTGCTCAAGAGAATACTTGAGAACGTTTGCTTATTTTTTACTTTCATCAGTTTACTCTGAGCTGCATTTTTTCTAAGTACGTTCTGGTGGTTTGGTGAACTCCTGTGTCCCTGTTACTCAAGGTGATCTAAATGTTGTCTAGGCAGCTGTAAGCTAACACACTGCGTCCTGTGTCATGTTAGCATGTCTTTAAGTTTAAGTCTCCCTTTTAGAAGTGATTCAAAGAGCAGTACTGACCCATGGCTCACATTTGGCGGAGCAGAGGGTAAGCTGGTCATGGGGTGTAACTCTCGCCGCTTTAAAACCACTCCATCAGGTAAATGGGTGTTTGTGTCAAAGTGTAAGTGCTGTTTTCACCCAGCAGACTGTTCTTAGTAATAACAGGGTGCACTTACTGTATTATCACCATGGCACCAAATCATCTCTGCTCCTCCAAATCAACCCTCAGGTCACTGCACATTATATGTGTGACTCTAATCTGCTGACATTACATTTATATGTTCATATTTATTACAAAGGTTTTCCTGTTTAAGGAGAAATATGGTGGGTTATTTTTTATTATCTCATTATTAAAATATTTGTATTTGATTTCCTAATGTCAATAGAATCTTGAATCATCTTAGTTTGTGACCAGAATGTTTCCATGGTGATAAACAGAATTATTATTGAAACATTCTCCATGGAGAGAACATTCAAGATATAGTGTAGTGCACAGCACAGATAATGAATTTAATTGAGTCTACTTTTAGACATTGAACGTTACATGGTGGGGCTTTAATACAGGCATCATTTTGGGAATAACTTTTTTAATGTTGATAATAATTATAATGTCATAGTGTGAAACATTATCTGTCAACATGGAAAAAAGCTATAGACACGAAGAGTTTAAGAAAAATGCATGTTTCCTGTGGTTGATTAAATGATTGTAGATGTAAGTTTAATGCCATATTGTGGATCACTGGGGAAAGTATTAACATCTCCATGGTGAGTTTTAAATTACAAGTGAAATGAGCTTTCACACATACTTTAAAGCTGCATTCTTAGCAGCTTACACTCCAGACCCTGTGGTATAGGCCTTGTATGTGGGTTATAGTGTAACTGCAGGTTCATGTAAACAGTGGGTGGAGTCCTGTGCTGTGGACATGACTCTGATAGTGTGGCTCTGGGTTTAGTCTGAGTATAGTCTTTTTTGCTCTCAGATAAAATCCTGCACTGTCTCCTCTTGTTCTGATCGTCTAATGGGACTGTTTATGATGACGGGGGCTGATGCAGCCTCTCTATGGCAGCTACTATCAGTTTCACAAGCACTTCAAACAGATTATCGCTAATGGACTCGTAAAAAAATGTGATTGATTTATTGTTTCAGGATAAAAGTTTGAACTTGCATCTCCAGAGCCTTTTGTTAGAACAAACAGCAGTGCAATGTTTATGTAGCGCTTTTCAAGGCAAAACACTCTTTAGACAAGAGAATGTCATTTTCAACATTAAATCATAAGACTTTCTTTTATATTACCATGTAATTTTCTATCTGTGTAATCCCTTAGTCATCCAGATAGGTCCCATAGTGGTCCATGGGTGTACACTAGACTGATCTTGAGCTGTATCAGCACAAATATTAGACACAGACTAAAGATATTCAGGAAAGGTTCATTTCTGTCCTTTGAATGCGACTTTTTTTTAGTATCTTACTCAAGTGAGTGTCTAGTTTTGATACTAGTTTTAGTATCAATTTAATATTTTCAAATAGATGGACTGAAGTGAGGCTGTGCTAACTGTTTGATTGCACAAACACTAATGCAGAGGTGCAGACATTAGAGGTGAGGCACTGCAGCTAAAGTTTTTTGCTCATGGGCACAGTAATAACGACACAGGGAGCCTGCATTGAACTGCCATCTTTTTGACCCACCTGTGCTGCCCCATCAGTGTTTTTTGTTGGCCAGATGTCGTCCTCCACACAAAATTCAAATTGTGTATGTCTATTAGGGTTCTGAAACGTATTGAAAGTCTGATACTAATCGATACAAAAACAAGTATTGAAACTAGATACTCCTTTAAGAAGGTATCGATACTGCAAAAAAACACATCAACAGGACAAAACGTGAGCTTTCCTGAGCAGTTTTAGCATCAGGTCTTCCATTTGTTCTGCTCTGAGACCATGGGCCCGTGTTGTCCAGTTGTCCAGGGGCCCAGAGTCTCAGGGGCCCAGAATTGAACCCTCTTCCTGTTAATTTGTATTACGGGGGGGCCACGTGAAGCTTATTCCCCCGGGTCTCCAAATTTCAGTTGATGGCCCTGCTTATAGCACATAATAGCACATCATGACAACACGAATGTCCAGCACTTTCAGGTTTATTTTTTGAAATGAACATTGCGTAACCTTTTAATGTTCTGCTTTGATAGTGTAGGCAGCCCAGTCTCTGTTGTTGTAGTATCTCCATGTATGTCATAGCGGGAGGAGGAGGATGTCCCTGTATGGAAAGTCTGTGTTTGGGAAAGGAAACTTCTCACAGGACCCGAGCCAGAGCCCTGACATGGAAGTGGCAGTGTGCGGCCGTGTGCACGTGCTACTGTTTCAGGGGGCTTCATCCTGAACTGTGTCCTGTCTGGTGCCTCATCACTCCTCCTGAATTCACGCCATCCAAGGACGAATGGTACAAAGGGAGTACAGGCCTTTAGTTGATTGTCTTAATCGTTTTGTTTAGATCATAAAGATTTACAATGGACAACAGCAGAAATAGAAGTCGGGGAGTGAGGGAATTGGCAAAAGATTTGGTATTTTTTGGTATTTATATGTAATAAGTCGCACTTTTTTTCATAGTTTGTCCGGAGGTGCAACTTATATTCAGATGCGATTTATATGTGAAATTATTAAAATATATAATTTCACATCTTTGTTACTGTCACACTGACAACCGCGCCAGGGACCTTTAGGCTTGGACCAGTAACACAGCCGTCTACTTCTGGAGTTGGTGGAGTTGTTTAGAAGCGACACCGAGGATGAAGAATTCAATGAATATAGTAATTTGGAGGGAGATCGAGAGTAAACTTCTTAGCTTGTTTTTATGTTTTATTTATCTGATTAACTGTTAATATCTTACGTTAACAAACCAGACACATTCAGTTCTGTCTATGCTTCATATAGCTGAATAAATGTGTTACGTTAGCGTGCTGTACTGATATTCAGCCTGTTATTCTCTATTTTATTATTATTATTATTATTATTATTATTATTATTATTATTATTATTATTATAACTTGCCTTTAAAGATAAAATGTCTCTTCTTAGTCTTGGATTTTGTAAAATAAATTTCCCCAAAAATGCGACTTATAGTCCAGTACGACTTATATATGTTTTTTCTTTATTATTATGCATTTTTTGGCTGGTGCAACTTGTGCTCTGGAGCGACTTATAGTCCGGAAAATATGGTAAATGTATGTTTTGTTTTTGCACGCACTTTCCTGCCGGTGTCACAGATATGTAATAGGTTTGAGAGCTTTTGCCACTCCCCCTTTTTAGTCAATTAATCGATCGTCAGGACATGTCTTTAGTCGATCACAGATTTCTTGAGTTGACTACAGCCCTAAACGCCACACTTAGCCCTTTCACAATAACACATTTTGAAGTGCTATATGTTGCAGAAGTAAATATAGACGATAAACGATAAAACTGAAAATGATTTATGCTGCTGACACTAAACGCAAGCGCATATTTACACCGCAAAAACTATTCCAAATCTACAATATTGTTAAAAAACATGAGCTGCATTAAACAAACAGCAGAATAAAACACTTTAGTAGTTTGTTTGCATCTGTAATGAGTCGTAGAAGTTATTAATTCAACCTTTTTCAGCTTAAATCTCATATAGGTAAAAAATAACAGTACTCCCAGTACAACAAAGAAAAAGTGCACGCGATTGGCCCAAAAAAAATTGTTCCAGCTTTCACATACTGATCGATAAGCTGATATAGTGATTATCATGACACATTACATCTACATCTGGAGGTTTAAAGAGTACATCTTTGCTCTTAATGTACAGTATACCTAGTACTTAAGATGGAGTGCCTTTGATCTTCAGTGCTGCAGTTATTAGAAAAAAAAAGGATTTTGTTGAGCTTTCTACGATGTTATAAAGCTCTTCCCTCAACATATTATGAACTGCTAACACATACCCCAGTTAATAGAAGTTAATAGCCCATAGATGTACAATACCCCTCTTAAAAAACAAGCATGTTCTGAAATGCTTGGAATTATTGCATTAATTTGGCAGTTCATATTTCAGTCACCTCGTCCTCTCAACATTAATCAAGCCTCGATTTCAACTGAATCATAATCACAGTACTTTTAATTAAAGCTGTGAACCAATATCTTATGAATAATTTCACTTTTAGTTAATAATTTCACTGAGCATGGTTGTGGGAAAGGAGCCACAGCACTTTCATTAAAATCACATTAGCAAACTGGGAGGCCAAGGTTTTTTTTTTTCTTTGTAATGGACAACTGAGGGATTTTTTAAAGTTTTTTTTTTGTGTGATAATGCTATGAAGTTCTGCTGTGGGTTCAGGGTTATCATGATGAAGTGGTAAACTGCATTTCGTCAGTGTGAAAAATAAAAATCTTCTATACACAAATCTATAAATGAGTCACCAACAAAATAAAATTCATATTTGACCTACATAACATACTTGAATATCTGACCACATGAGTCGTAAACAAGTATCTTACTGATGATTTCATTTTTACTTTCAGTCTGAGCGTTGTTCTGGAAAAGCCCTTTAATTTCAGCCCCACCTCTGACTCAGTGAGGAAGCCACATCACTTTCATAAGTTTTTGTATTTCTTTCCATTTTTTTCCGTTGTAATGGACTGCAGGAATGTTTATGTGACGGTGTGCTGTGAGTTGAACAATAGCTCAATTATATTTCGTCGATGTGAAAACATGTTTTTAATCTACCAGGGCCAAATCTATGAATGCATTGTCAACAAAATGAAACTCCTGCGTATTTTGATTGTCCTAACAGTAGTGCTGTCACGATACTAACACTTCAAACTCATTTTCGGTACTAAAGAAAGGACTCTATACACAATACCAAATTTTATATACCCCAGAGATAATTTAAAAGCTCTTTTTAGATACAAAAGAGGTATTTGTTTGTTATACCATGTGGTCTTAGTTTATTTGATTTTATTTATTAAT
This sequence comes from Periophthalmus magnuspinnatus, assembly GCF_009829125.3. Lineage (NCBI taxonomy): Eukaryota > Metazoa > Chordata > Actinopteri > Gobiiformes > Gobiidae > Periophthalmus > Periophthalmus magnuspinnatus. The sequence goes on from NC_047126.1 coordinate 29,288,910, forward strand.
TTCAGTATCAATACTTGCTCGTATCAGTAGTAGTTGTATTAGTAGTAGTAGCAGTTGTAGAGGTGGTTGTTGTAGTTGTAGTTGTAGTTTAAATGCTAGTTGTAGTATGTTGTAGTAGTTTAAATGGCTAATTGTAGTATGTTGTAGTAGTTGAAATGCTAGTTGTATGTAGTTTAAATGCTAGTTTTAGTAGTAGTAGTGGTTGAAATGGTAGTTTTAGTATCTGATTTTTGGATACTTTTACAATAATACCTGATCCGATCACTGGGTCAGCTCGGTGCCCTCACTACCTCACCGTGCAGCCTTGTTTTGAAGAGCAGGACGTTGTGAGTGAAGTCATGCCTTTGGGGTGAGGAGGTGGTGGGAGCGGGTGCTGTGTGGGCTGCTGACGGGGCAAAAGGTGGTCCAAGGCCGGAGCAGAGTGGAACAGGAAGAGAGTGGAAGGCACAGTGGAAACAAACATGGCCGCTGCGTGAGGGCCTACGGGGTGAGGTCTGACCCGAGGGCCACAGCTGATGAGAGAATCAAAACAAACAGCAGGCGCAACAGGAGCAGCCTATTCTGGACATCTTTAGAAGCTCCACATACCTTTGCTGATGGGCTACTGGGATGTTTTAGTAGCAGCAGTTTCCGCTTTAATAGAAAGGGCATGGGAATGGGCAGATTACATGTTTCATTTAAAGTGTGGTATGATCTAGTAATTGGTGGCTCAAGCTCGAAGCATTCTCGAGTTAAGGGCTGTGGCCAACTAAAGAAATTGCTGGAACATTAAAGACGTGCCCTGTGCAGTGAATAATTGACTAATGGTGGCATGGGTGGAGCTGACAAAAGCTCTCAAAATTGTGTATGCTGATGCTATACAAAGTACTTGTAAATAAAATGATCTTCACAAATAAAAATACAGATTACACTGTTCAGTCACTCCCTCAGTCAATCATTCCTGTTACAGTCCATCCAAATCCTTATCTAAATGAAATAATCTGTCGACTAATGAAAACATTTGGTCTCCTAGAACTACAGCTCTACTCTCTGGTACCGGGAGTCTGTGGTCCCGATACCACAGACTACTAGAATCACAGACTCCCAGGACCACAGCTCTACTGTGCTGTGCTGTTTTGGCATCCTTTGGCATTGCGGTCGAGCCATGGATAAACTTTGGTATGCTTTGGATAAAGGGGAATGGTTATTTTAATTAAATCACTTATTCTGGTTTTTAAGACTTGGCAAATGAAATGTTGAACCGCCTTTTTCAGAAAAACATAGTTTTATTTGCAACATCTGTTTCTGGTTTGGGCGAGAGCATCTTTCTGCGTAATAATAAGACATCGCAAACTTGTCAAATGTATTCACATATACATGCAGGTGTACTGTTATACAGTCAGAGGAAATCACAGATTTCAGAGACACTATGGAGGGATGAAGCTTTAGCCCTCCGACTCCCACCTCAAAAGAGGTTACGCCTGGCACATTGCATTTTTGTTTACATTTGCATTATTCTTAAGTGAAGATAAATTAAAATAATAATTTATTGTCATTAACAATACAACATGGCAAATAGGCATGCCTTTAATTTACATGAATCAATACTGGAACAGTAATGTGAGTCACAACCATCACAGAGGCCAGAGCCCAGGGGACTGCTACATTTGACCCATCATCAAATGTAGCAGTCTTCCCCCAGACGTTTTTTGGGGAAATGCATCATAAATCTTGCATTTTAGAGCATAATTAACATATGTAAGTCCCATTTGTTACTATTGTTGTACTACTATTGTTTATATTGTATAATTTTATTATTATTCAATTTATTAAAAATTACATACTGTTTGTGCATTTTTTTCTACTACTAGCCATCAATTCATCTCATTAATGGAGTATGTAGCTACAGAAAAGTTACAGAATTGTGCTGTAAACAAAATCTCTACAATCTTTTCCTTACCCACAGTTTGAGAAACAATATTCTGAACCAGCTTTCACCTGCACTTTAATGAGAATTGTTTCACCCTGTAATTACAACATTTTAGTGCCATAACAATAATAATACATCTAAAGACCTGCATTCTTACTAAATTGCAGGCACGTCTCAGTCTCTGCAAAAATCAGCTCCTCATTTTAAATAGTCTACAATGCTTTGTGCGTGTTTATTAAGGAAACTTTAAACCACATCCCTCTGTCCTGGGCTGGGACACTGTGTCTTACTTTTGATCATTTTATTTTCAAGTTCAGAGGCCTGTCCTATTTTTATCCATGTGTAAATGTGGCCAAGAGATGTGCTGCCATGGGATGAGAGAGTGGCAGACCCAACCTGAATTTTCTATATGTTTAGGCCTAATCTGATCTAGGCTGGAGTACTCATAGAACCAGAGTTACGTTAAATATATGTTCTGAGCAGACTGCGGAGTGGCAGAATAAAGCGCGCGATAAGGCGTAATGTTTAGGCCTACATATATATAGTGTTGTACCTGTCTGCCTCCGGGGAGGGCATCTGCATCTCTTGCCTCTTCTCCGCTCCTCGTGTATAAGCCACGTACTTTCATTCATCTGACTTCTCCCCACACAACACATATTTGACTCTTTATTTACTAGAGAGTTGAACAGCTGAGTTGAGGCAGCTGTCAGTCATCCAGAGAGCGTATAAGATAGTGAAGGGACACAGGTCCGCAGCCCAGCTGTACTGGATCCAAACCCGGCCCGATAGCGGGAAAATGGGGTCAACAATCTACTCTCTACGTGCAGTAACGTGTGGCAGGTAGGACATTTCCCAGAAATATAATTCTGACCTGCGGCAGGAATTGAGATGAAATGAAAGAGCAGGTTACAGTGCGGGATGAGACGTGAATGAGCTGTGCAGCGCTGCCATTTGTGGCCTGTCTGCAGGCTGTGGCAGGGCATCTGGGGCTAAAAGCATCTAAGAAATATGCGAGTAAAGCTAAAATCCAGCAGCAACTGAAGTTTTGGCCATGAATTTGATGCATGTAAAGGAACAGTAACACAGGTCCAGGCGCTCATAAGCAAAACAAAAAAGGTCATAGAAAAAAAGACTTTATGGTGGCTAAAAATAAACTATGGCAACCCGCCATGAACTAGTCTAATGGGGAACACTGGTTAATGCTTATTGTGAATATTGCTGTAGCTCTCTCATTTGAGTTTACAGGAAAAAACGTGACATAAGAATATGAGGTAAGGTATTGATACTCCAAAGGATTACTGGTTAGTCTCGTTTTGATTAGCATTTTTGTAATTGAGTAGATCTTTTAACAAGAGCTTTCTAGAGCCTTCTGTCCCTTGCAAATGTATTTCCCTAGCAAATTTTCTTATGTTAGAGTAATATCAGCACAGTCAACCGCCCTCCCTGTTGTCCTTGTTCCTCTGAATAGGGGACACCTGTATTTACGTCAATGGCCTCTTATGCTTTCACTTTCTTCCTGTTGCTGAAAAGCCGACATGTAACATTAGATCAGTAGGTGCTGTCTGGATGACTCACTGCAATAATGTCTTAGATTTTTTTTTTTTCTTCAGAGAAAACTATCCAAGTTTGACGGTTCCCAGGTTTGCGCTGAAATGCCTTGCTTTAAAAGGCAAAAAGCTGACACCGGCCTATCCTTGGACTTGTGTGTGCCCGAGTGTGTGGTATTTTCATCTTGTGATAGTTCCACGCTTTAGGGCCTCTATCAATTCCATCTGTAACACAAGCTTCTCTGATTTCCCTAGCGTTAACAAACACATAGCTTGCTTTTTATTGCATAAAAGTGTATTGCATAATAACATGTTTTTGTAGCTTGATAATGTTAATTCTTTTGCTTGTCTGTAATAAATTGTTCACAGCTTTGTTGTCTCGTTGCTGGCTGTGTCCACTCACATGCCTGCAGCCTGTGTAATGGGAGGATAAGGACGATGATTGTGTTCTCCATTTGTCTTCAACACATGTGGTTCTAATGGAAACACTGCAAATCTAACCTCTGACATCACTGCTCTTGGATTGCATCGTAATTGGTAACAGTCACTCGAGATTTGGCTGTAAATTCAAAATGTGCACAATTTATTTGGAATTTCAAGAAAAGACAAAGCCCAAAATGGTAGAGTAGCCAGTATTGTTTTATATGTTCTCGTCTGACTTGTTAGCCTTCTTTTGCCAGAGTTGGATGTTACAAAGTATGATGTTAATACAAATTAAAAGTTAAGTGGCAAATTTCTATCGTAGGTAGCTCAAGAAGTTGTTGCTAATATGACTACTCGCTGCTAAGGCCTTGAAATATTTATAATTGGAATTAAAGAATTAAATGTCATAGTTGAGCATCTGTTAATGAGAAAAGTTTGGACACCCCTGCATTAAGGGCAACATATAAAAACACAAAGAAAGCTGAGGGCCGATTGAGGGCCATAGACTGGTCGCTAATACAGTGAATACTTCAAATCTGTGTTATTACAAATAAGACTGAACCACTAGACCTTTGTTGTTTACGTCCTCAATGGGACACATTAAGTAGTTGATATGGGTTGTAAGTAGATTTTCAGAAATGCACAGTAAAAAGTACTATTTACGGTAATATGGGCCAATTCAACTGGAAGCTTGAGGGCCATGAAAAATTGGTCTGAGGGCCACATTTCGCCCTTGGGCCACAGTTTGGGCATGCCTGTTTTAATGTAATTTTCTGAAATGCTAGGAAAAAAACACAGATGTATATTTAGTTGTTGTTCACCATGTTATTTACTAGGTTTTCGGTGTTGGTATGAAGAGACTTCATGTCTCGTATTATAGGCTTTCTGTGGTTAGCTGTTAACACTTGTAGCTTGCACCATTAAAGCAAAGTTTTAATTTTGAATTCTTGTAACAAACTCTGTAATTTTGTAAGGAAACGTCAAACTGTCCTGTCTCCACGGGGTCTTGATATGCAACAAACCCGCTGATCCTGTAGTTTAAACCTCTACAAACAGTTTCTGAAATGCATTCTTGTAGTTTAGCTTGAAATATTTCACATTTCAATATCCTCCCCAGAACTGATGCGTGATTTTGAAACAATTTGACTGCAAAACTGGAAAAAAGCCAACTTGTTCTGCTCTACTGCACATAAAACAGTTTATTGATCTGCTTCCCATTACATAATTCCTGACTGCTCTAGTATATTTACAGTGCAGTGACATTGGCGTGTCCTAGAGCCCACCCTTACGTCAGGCACTGCTCTTTGTGGTGAAGCTTTTGCAAAGGTGTGTCAAGGTTCAGTGTTGTGTCAAAACATGTTTTTGCTAACTCAGGAGAACTGTTGAACTTTCCACTTCATTCATCAGTGCCTGCATGCTGTGTTTTGGATGACAAAGTTGACCAACAAAAGCGGCGTGGGGGCTAGTGGTCATTCGTGTATTTTTCATGGACTGTATGCCTTTTTCTGTTATAGTTTTGTCATCAGGAAGGATGATGTAACTGAAAATCTGATCTATAACCTGTTGGAAGTAATCAATGTCTATTTAGGCAGTGAAGCATAGAATTTCCTGGTGTATGGTTTCACTCAAAGCTTGACTACTATTAGGGTTTATTTTTTTCCCTAAACCAATAATAAATCATAATATAAATCTGTTATTAAATTGTCAGTGATTAAATAATATGGTTTGGAGTTCAGAATTTTGATTTATTTTTTTTGTTTTGTTTTTGTTGCTGTTTTTGGGCTTTCTACCATGTTTTAATGTTGTCCCCTCATCAAGAATCATGTTTCAGACGTCCTACATGCATGTTTGATCATTTAACGATCCCTCCCGGGCCCTTTCAAACCATCTTTACGTTTAGCTGTAAGATTCTGTGCAGCGGTCAGCCCACGAGCCATGTTCCCACATGACAATTCTCCATAAATATACAAAAGCCTGATGCAAAACAATACACTACAACTTGACAAACCTGATGTAATGTGCAGTAGTTGTTATGCTTACTCTGATCCCGCAGTGTTGTGTGGAGTGTCTGTGTAGAATAGATAAACATAATAGTATTAGCTTTCACATTAAGCTTCAATCTTATTAGTCGAGGAAATGGACAGACTGATTGCATCTCTGGAGCTGCTGTTCTGCTAAAAATGTATTGCGTATATTGAGTAGAAGCAGGCCATCTGTGTACATTACATTTTAACACAATTGCACAACCCTCATTTGGTCCAAATTGATGCTGTTTTGAGAAATCTTTTAATACCAGTCGTAAATACAAGGGCCACAGAATGAGAAGAATGTATATTAAGCGCATCTTTATCAGGCATTTCTTGCTTTATCTAACCACGGTGAGATGTGTTTCACTATGTTCAAGTGATCACTTGTCAAAACAAGTTTTTATCTATTTCTTGTCATACTTGTCCTTAAACATCAACATGATTGTGCACGAAGGCAATAACTCAACGTATGTGTAGAGAATGGTTATGGGACAACAGCACAAGCTTTTTAACATCAGCAACGTGCAGGAGTAGTGTGTTAAGAAAGGAAATGTTGCCCCAGTGGTGTGTATATTTAGTGACGTCACTTGTAAAGGAAGTTGAAGTGATTCTTTATCTAATTTGGATATGGTATATTTGCATTTGTGTATTATCTCTAAGTCACCTTTTATGGACTGTTGGCCTGAATCCTACAATGTCCTTAGCATTCCTTAAAGAGTTACATTAAAGGAACAGTATGTAGCCTGTGCCCTTTAAGAAAGATATTACAGTCACAAGTGAACCTGCGTTGCCAGTGTTGTTATTTCCATATAGAGGACAGCTGTTGTTGATTTGACCAGGTCTAACTTGTTTCTGGGGACATGTTTAGTTTATGTTTATGTCATTTAAAGTCTTGCATGCATTCTTTTAAAGTGAAGTGGTATGTTCAACACATTTTATTTACTTTTGTTTAAAAATGACATAGTAGAGTTGAGTCTGGCTTCATCTATAATAAACAAATATTTATTTTCTTTTTAATTAGACATGGAGGTGGATTGCAGAAAAGTGTAGTAAATACCACTTCAAATTGCATTACATTTTATAATTGGGATCTAGCAATACTATGCACTGAACAGTAAATATTTACGTTAACTGTTTTTTCCTCACTGTCTGCACGTTTAAGTCTTGTCAGTTTAATTTAGCATCTCAAATCTCTCACAAAACAACACATGACATCACCCACGAGGCAAAAGTAATGCTTCCTTCAAATGCTATGTATAGTCTTTGAAACCAGCTCTGCAAAAGCTGCCCTATTGTCTGCGCCGCATCTATTGGCTTCCTGTGGCTTTATGGTCTGCAAGTAGAGCAAGCATCGCGTGCAGGTGTCTTGTGGCATTACAATCATGTATTCACGTTATTCTGAAAGTTGTCGTGGGCACTGCCATCGTCTTTTAGGTTGTACTATTTTGTATGGGGCTGCCAGTCTTGACGGCAAATAAGTTCTATACGGACTAAAGCCGTTTTAAAGCCTCCTGGAGAATCAGTGCACATGAGCATTTTTGAGAAATTTTCACTGCTAAAATATTATATAACTTCTCAATTTAAATGAATGATACTGTACTACTGTTTAGTAGTATTTACGTCAAAAGTGGGCGGGGCTGAATATGGTCAATAGTGCCAGTGAAGGGTAATGAGAATCTACTCCTAATTCAGCCAAACTGACGCCAAATTATACCAGAGCACATTGATTTAACTAGAGCGATGAGGATAGTAGTTGATATCTAGTATGAAATGAGAAAAAAATGTAACTTTTTCATTAGGGCTCCAAAACACATGCCAAAAACCTTTTTATAACAAAGATAATGCAATTATACCATAAATTTTGGACTACTGAGCGCACCTGTATGCAAGCCACACCAGCTAAATTTGACAAGAAAATCTATTTTGTACATATATAAGCCACACCTGAATATAAGAAGTTGGTTTTCATGTTGTAACATTAGATATTTACTTAGAAAGACGGTACACAGAAGTTTTTGTGAGTTTTAATTTAAGACATGCTTTTTTAAACTGTGCCTAAAAATCGTCAGGATCGCATCAACGTGCTATCAACACGGGATGAATATACCTGCATGTTTAGAAAATAAAACTGCACCAACACAGGCCATCTGCATTTAATACCAAGCTACACGCAGTGTCTCTATTTCCTTCATTGATGCCAAACTTGCGTGCAGTGGCTCTATTTCCTTCTTTGATGTCAGATGTGTTTTCGATGGGGGTGTGTGCATGATGGGCATAATGACACTTCAAAATCAAAACTAGTCTATTCTTCAGCATAATCTTTCCCCACATCTGTCTCACTTTTGCTTTTACTGCTAGAGAGTGCCCCCTAGAGACCGTTAGATGATAAAAATCTATAAATAATCCGCAGGGTTCAAAGCGTGGGAAAAAAGTAGCAACTTATAGTTCAAAATTTACCGTAATATCAAAATGTTAAAAATAGAATACAAATATTAAAACAATTTGTGATCAGTCATACACTTTATCTGTAAAAATTCTCCACCTAGAAGCTCTGGGTCATCATATTTCAACCTCTGGTAAAAAAGTATCTCAGAGTTCATTAGAAATAATCGTTTAAATAGCCTAATAATCATAAAAGTTATTGCTTATAAGTCAACTACTAAAATAATCAGTAGCTGCAGCTTGAGGAATTTCTACTGTATTACATTATATAATACTTTTGATTTTAGGAACAACTTTGGCGTCATTGCTACTGGGCTAACTTAAGAGATACCTCCTGATAATACACCTTACGTCGTGTAGTAAATGTGATATATTTGCTTATTATCAAGCTAAGCTACCAAGACCAGATATAAAGCCAAACTGTTAGCATTAGTTAGCTGTTAGCATTCACCAGTTTAATTTAAGTTTGTCAATAACAGTTAAATAGGTTATATGAGGTTATGTACAATAATTATGTGTAATGTGTCAACACAGGAAGTTAGTGATTTCTGTTATTATTACTTATGTACAGAGAGAGATGAGAGCTTATAAGGTCATACTGCAGCCAACTCCCTTTTGAACATTGCTAATGTGTATTAACGCTTTGGGATTCATTTGTACTGTCTTGTTTCTGAAATCTATTTTTAGCTTTAAGCCATGTTAGAATGTCAGTGTCTCCTCAAAAACATGTCTGGAGTTGTTTTGTTTCATTCACATACGTTTGAGTAACCTTTTATTATTAGTTTGTCTGCATCTCTAAAGCTCAAAATGATCTGTTCCACCTTGTGATGTCATGTAGTGGTAGTGTCAAGTTAGCAGCTTCTTTTTACCTTTTGCTCTGTAGAGATTGGCAATTCCAGGGCTGAAATTATCCAAATGATTCTAGTGAAGGTGTTTGGAGTTTAAAAACACAGTGGAGCACTTCCTGTATCACCATATGACATCACCTCAAGCTTAAATGTACAGGGTTTGTGTGTTAAACATGTGTGAATGAAACAAAACACAACTCCAGGTTTGATTTTGATAAGGAAACAACATTATAATGGCGTATTATGGACTCTTTAAGTTTCATTATATGTTTATAGGCAAATCTTTGGATATAAATAAATACATTAGTTATAAATACATTACAATATAGAAGTACCAACGCAAGCCTTGCAAGGTGCAGTTATTGGTTTTATATTTAAACAAAAGTTTAATGTATAGTAATGTATAAAACAATGTATCATTTCATAACCATTACACTGAAAGCAACTTAGCCCTCACTCAAGTGCAGAGTCCCAGCCAGTCTTAAAATACCCTTTCAACATTCTATCGTGTCTCCCAGGAGGACTACTTAGGCCAAAGATCCCACCCCAGGGCTTTTCTAAACTATTTGGAAATGCATGTAGAATATGTTTTGTTTTTGTGGTGTTGGGCTGTCCCACAGGGGTAACTTTATGCCATACAACAAGTCTGTAATAACAATTTATTTACTCAAAATCTGGCCAAGTGTCCATATGTGGGCTAACTGGAGCATAGACAATATCTTTTTCATCGTACATTTTACAACTATTTCCACAGAATAGATAGTTTAATAATGCCATACTGTGGAACATACTTCATACACACACACTCTTAGCATTCCACTAATGATGAGGCAAACTGTGAAGTGAAAACCATTTCAGGAGACTTCACCATGAAGCTCACTGAGAGAAGGTCAAGGGTTTGCAGCACTGTCAAACAAAGCAAAGGATGGGTACTTCATCTGAATAATAAAACATTTTTTTTCCTTTTCTACATAATTTCACAAATCTTACCTCCTATCTATACCTATATTTGATGTAGAAAATAGTAAACATAAAGAAAAAATATTGAATAAGAAGATGTGTCCAAACTTTTGACTGGTAGTGTATCTGGCAATAACCTCTGCCTTGACATAAGCAGGTGGCAGACCCTCCACCAGAAAAGTTACATAGTGGACCTTTAATAAAAGGTGGTGCTGTTGCAGCTAACTATATCACATAGATGACTCTCTTATCTACTGTAGTATTACATGTCTCGTCTTTCTGGTTTGTGCAGTAACAGGATGTAGAGGGCTCTAAACACAGGATGTTTAAACTGTGGTTACCCACCTGATGCCATATGACTTATTTTAATTATTGTTTTGTCATATGTTTTAGATCACCTCAAAATGCTCTAGGACAAATTGGGGCTTCACCACATGGCCATCTAAACATTTTAACGTATTTTTAATGTCCTCTTTCTTGTCTTGCAGAGCTGGGCATGGCGCAGAGAAAGTTCGCTCAGTGTCTGGGAGAGTTTCAGTTTGAGTACATTGGCGACGCAAAGACAGATGATGAAGACTGCATTGGTAAGCGTGGGTTTGCCTTCTAAAACACCATAAGCACTAACGACCGGGTATGCCGGCACCAGGGCTGAATTTTGCTGTAAATATTTATTTGTGAGTTTCTAAGTGCAGCTTTGGTGAATGTCTGTGGTTGAAGCACATCTGATAATCATAAGATCTAGCCAGCTGCCTCTGTCAACACCAGGACAGCACGATTTCATTTACGGCCATATTTGGGTTGTCCTTCTTTTCCAGATAAGTCCTTGCAAGAATTCTCGGCATTTCTCAGGAACCTGGAAGACCAAAGGGAGCTGATGGTGAGGATGGCCACTCACAGCATGCACAACTGTAGTGTTTTCCCCCAGTGGTCCCCCAGAGTCAGAGGTGGTAGAGCAGACAAACACTGTACTCCAGTAAGAGTAACATTACTTCACAATTATATTATTCAAGTAGAAGTACAAAAGTTGTGGTCCAAGAAATTACTCAAGTAAGAGTAAAAAAGGACACGACAAAACATTCAATAATACACAAAATCTGGTATTTTCAAAGGATGGACACAAAAATGAGAAAAAATAAATCCTATCTGAAGGAGCAGTGCAAGAAACACAAATGTTCAAATCAATTCATATTGTCACATAAAGCTTTTGTCACTTGTAGAGTTATTCAGAGTGAGAAAAATAACCGAAACTTTAACGTCAATAAAAGATTGTTTCCAAAAGTAAATGTAAGTGATTTCAGTTTGTTTAAAAAGGTGAAATTGAATAGAATTTGAATAGAAATGTTCTTTGTTATAAATATCATATTTTTAAGAATGTTTTGGAGGATTTTGGACAGTATCAGTATCAATAAAACAAAGTGTTATTGGCTGGTGGACAATATATTAGGCGTATAGTAAACCGAGATATTTACTCAGTACCTGAGTTAGGGGGTACTCAAAGTACCCTCTAAGCTTTGTCTCACACTCAGAGTGTGAGACAAAGCTTAGAGGGTACTCTGAGTGTGAGACAATGCTTAGGGAGTACAAAAAAATTGGTAACCACAGTTTTAAAAACAAAGCAAAAACAAGTTGGAGAAAAACATGTATAAAATACTTTGGATGTTGTATGTCTGTAATTATTGGTTTGTTTGATCAGCAGAGACAGTGACAGTTATACTCCATAAGTTTTAAAAATGATTCAAATGGATTGCTTGTGCGACCACAGTCTCAGCATAAAGTGCAGTTGGCATCTAAAATAATTTATGTTTATACTAGCACATTTGGTATTCAACGTAAAAAAAACAAAAACAAAAACAACTCTTGGCATTGTCAAATTTTGCATTACTTGAAGACACATGAAACATGAAAGCATCTGAGAAACTGAGAAGCTGTGAAGGCTTTAAGGACACAATCTGAGACAGTCTTAAAAGAATATACATATAGTATACTAGGCTAAAGGAGGAATTAGTGAGTTAGTTAACGAATTGCTATTTTTTGGTATTTACATGTAAAAGGCAGATTGAAAATGACAAAGTTAATACAATTTTACAAAAATGCCAAACTTTTCATCTTGATAGGCATTTTAAAATAAACCTTTTTTTCTTTAGTCGGACACAATGACATTTTGCATTAGGAAACACATCCTGGTAGTGACTTGTATTCACCATGTCCTTACACTTCCTCGCCTCGTGCCTGTCTAGGGTCAGTGTGACTCCTTTGCTTTGGGAGTCCACTTCCACATTACACTCAGGCTCTGAATACCAGCAGAGGATTACCAAACCAGCAGGATCTCTCTTGCTTACACTACCAGTCAAAAGTTTGGACAGACTTCTCATTCAGTGCATTTTTGACCATTTGTTCTTCTGTTTTCCCCTCACTTCCTTTTTTTGGCACGTTTCAACTCCTTAACACTTTTTCCTGGTGTTACTTTTCCCATATGTCAATTTTATAGTTTTTACTAGTTAATTAAAACGTTTTTCATTTCTTCTTCTATTGACTTGAATTGTAAACAGCTCCCTCTACTGGATACCTTACTCGGTACTTTTTCAGTATACATAAATAACCACAAGAAGACGATAAAGTGTCTCTTACATTCAATCTATTTCAAACCTTTTTCTTTTTTTGTTTCTTTCATCGTAATCAATATTAACACTTCACAACTCTTTACTGTTAAACCTTTTGAACTGTTGCTATGTTTTTACTATCTCTCATTCGCTAAATCAAAGACATTGGACCTGAGCTCTGTGGACTGGGGTTCGAATCCCACTCGGCACACGCGCTTGAATCTTGCACATTTTATTACCCAGCATGCAGTGTTCTTCACAGCTGGCATGAGTTAAACTTGATTGTGTGAAATCTACTCCAAACTAAAAGCTTTGAGAGTTTGCCATGTCCTGTGTAAACCAGAGTGTAGAGGTTACATCACACGTCTGGAAAAAAAAAAGATTCACACTTCTTTGTTTACTAAATCTCATGCGTTCACTGTTCATTTTGATACCTTCAGTGAGCGTCTACGGTGTAAATAGTCATGGAAGTAAAGCAAAAAAAAACAGTAAATGCAAAAGTGTGTCCAAACTTTTGACTGGTAGTGTGTATGACAACTGTGAGTGTAGTGTCTGAAGTGGGCGAGACGCGGATCACCATGGTAAACACTGAGCTCAGTCACACCCCAGCCCCAGTGGAATGACATCACAGTGTAAAGTAAAGAGATAGGGAAGGCAGGCCGAGGCATGTCTGCGGAGAGGTGTTGCTGGGAAATGGAGACGAATACGACAAAATGTTAAATGCCCTGGTCCATTTGTGAGTTACTGAGAATGACATAACCTCAAGTCACGTTAGAAAGGTGTTTTCCATTCACATTTTCTAGACTGTAAAACTGTTAGCTTTAGGGTACAGCAGGACTAGCAACCTATCCACCAATCTGACCATTTGGAAAAGGTCATGCCTAAAATGCAGTAATTGTATTTGTTTTGACCTGATATTTTCAATTCTTCAAGGTATACGATGTTACTTTTCTGGCAGAGAGTGTACCATTTGCTTGTCTCCATGGTGATTTCACAGTATGCCATTAAATCTATCTATTTTTCATTTATTCAATTATAAATGTTTTATTGGTAAAAACTACTGTGAAAAAATACATTCTAGCCTCTCCACAGAGCTGACCTGTACGTTGGCCTGGGAAGACCTACTTGTCTCCCTGGAGATGGATGAGCTTAATGCCATGCTGTGAAACACTTCACGGAGAGCAACATAAAGAAAAGGAAAAAAGTTACATGGTGCACCTTTAAACTTGAATATATATGAATGTGTTCATTGGTAAATCTTGGTTGAGTGATTTACATTTCCGTTGCTTAAATGCTGGAATGTATCAGCGTTTCTGTAACTGTTGGATTTCCAGTAATAACAGTCTGTGCATTAAGACCTTCAAATTTCCATGAGTGTATTTTCATTTGACTTTGCAAAACATCAGCTACATTACTTTACTTGGTTTTAAACACACTGAAACAAAAGGATGACATGCAAAAATGTCATGTGTATTTTCATTGATATGTCCGAATCCCTCTAAAAATATATTTCACTGCTTGTTTATGGCAGTTAATGGCCTTTCCAGGACACCAGTTAAACAATCAAGTTCCTGTATTGTCTTTTCTCATTCAGCTCAATTTAGCTGTCATAAAATATCAGTATCAGTTGAGCACAGTTTGTCTAGCCACACATGCACCTAAACATTTGCATTGGCTTTGTTGTATCCAGCTGCCATTGCACAACAATATTATATAAATCTCTTTGTAATAGTAAAAGAATGCTGCTGTAAAACATCAACGAGTTGTGAAAGAAATCTACTCAACGTGAGCCAAGAAAAGGCTTGTTTTATCTTTTACGTGCATGTAATCTAAGTAGGCAGGGATCATTATTATGCATTCACATTTGAGCTCTGTTTAACATTACACAGACATTGCATAAGAGGTAACCTGAATATAACCAGGCTCGAGCTACACAATATATATATTACAATTGAATCAAAATTGCTATTTGAGTTACGTTTTATGGAAAAATAGAGCTCTACAAACATGTTCTGAAATGCATGGGATTCTTCGATGGTAAATGGTGACTATTTATATACAGCACTTCTCCACCTTCAAGGCACTTGAAATGTTTTACATCAAGGAACCACTCACCCGTTCACACACATTCATGCACCAGAGTACACAGACACTGGGAGCAAAGTGTCTTGCCCAAGGACACAATGACAGTGTTCATCTGTAGGAGCTGGAATCACACCACCAGCCTGTGGGTCCGTTGAGTAACCAATGATGTTTATGTTGAGAGCAGGAATTCAACTGCCAACCTTCAGTTCAGTGGACAAACACTGTACCAACTGAGCTACTTTTGCCCAATTAATTCTTTTAATTCATATTACAGTCTTCTCTCAAATGTTAATGCAGAATCCTACTTTTTGAACATGGATTATAAATCTAATCATAAGCCTCATAAAAAAAGCCATAACCGTTCTAACTAGCGAACTATACGGTGGAAAAATAAACACAAAGCCCGGACACATTAATGACTGAAGTGGAGCTATAATGGAGGCATTGTTTTACTGGTGTTTGCATGTGCTATTTGTTTAGATGAGAAACATCACTGAAACGCTAATGAAGCCCCTGGAGAAGTTTAGGAAAGAGCAGCTTGGAGCAGCCAGGGTAACGTATGACACTTGCATATCTTTGATCTGACTAACAGCATATCTTAACCTAACATCATACAGCAACAAAAGATTAGCTGCAAATTCTGTGCAATGGTTATGATTTTATAGTAACTCTTGCAAAAAGGAATTATTTACCAAAAAAAAAAGGGATTTGCCATTATTACTTAAGCTTTTTTATGTTGTGTGATGTTTGTTGCCATTTATTAGGAGCTTTCTATCCACTCTTTAATGATTGCAATTAGGATTTAAACATTCTTAAAGCAACAGTATGTAAGGTTTTTGTTTTTTTTTACTTGAATAAAAGCATGTTTTGTTGCCTTTATTTCTCTGCATCCTCACTGTGAGCAGGCTTGTATCTCCACAACTGACTTTAATTTGGCCTGGAAGCAGGCGTTCTGCTTTTTTCCATGGAAATGTTGTTCCTTGACTATAATCCTTTATAGTATGGCATAAAACTGATCTGTCTCCATGAGGAATGTTTCTTTTTCCATGGAATCTTACAGGTGGCATGCCACCTCTCAGAGAGTTACATATTGTACTTTTTAAACCAAACCAAATTTCAAAATAGTAAAAGATTACTGTAAACTTGAGTCATTTTTAGACCAAGGCAAATTATGAAAAATACCTATATCTTATTCATAATTAGTTTTATTCACTGTCTTAAAGGAGAATAATTGTTTTGTCCTGTCATTCACCCACTCAAAGTGGCATTTAGAGTACCTCATGTATATTTGAGTAATTTTTATTCCTCTATATTTCAATTGTTTTCCCATACCCACCACACATGCCCACTGCACTTTACTTACTTAGCTAATCCTTCAGCTTGGCACTCCTAGATCCTCTCACTGTTCCTGGCAGGTTAAAACAAATGCAGAGCAAATACACCATCTTCACATTTTAAAATTGTTGTATATTCCATAATTTTCTGACTTTTATGTGCCTCTTGTTTATGGCTACATTTTGCAGGCAGGAAAAAAGAAGTATGAGAAAGAAACAGAGAAGTACTACAGCTCTTTGGAGAAACTTTTGAACATGTCAGCAAAGAAGAAAGAGCCCCAACTACAAGAGGTAACATCCTCCCACATATATATATGCACATCAGCCACTCCGCTCGACAACAAAACCACTACATATACGATTTATGTTTGTTTTTCTTTTGAAACTGCCCCTTCTGACTTCACTTTTCGATGATGACAAAGCCTGTGAGTGCCAGTTGGGTTTCCATTGACGTTGGACGCACGCAGCACTTTTCCTGGCTTGTTTGGAGAGGAAATGTGTGCTCACTCGCTCCGCTGTACCTAGGTCAACACTGGTGGCTGCTAGCTGTGGAACATCCCGTGCCACTGTAATATAAATGATCCCTGTTTTAAATCACAGAGGAATAAAACAACCCCTCATTGTCTCTGGCGCGAGCTGGATTCCTGTTTTATTTCCGTGTAAGGTTAGCTAGCGCACATGTTGCGGGCAGAGGCACACACTCCACATTGTTGACATTGTTGCCACGGGCTGTTCTGTTCGGTGTGGTACGGCAGTGATTATCGGGCTTGGATAAATATACTGATTCTTCTATAACCTGGAAAGTTATGGACCACAATACAGCCGTTGTTTTATTATGGCTTCAAAGAGAATAGCGTAGAAGATGATGTAATTGTTGTGCTAACATTATTTTAGTTGCATGTGAAAGTAAAGCATAGTATCTGTGTAATACTGGTTTGAGGTTTGTATCACTGGAGTAACTGTATGGAGCCTGTGCTCTTAGGGCCTCATTTATTAATATTTTGAACACATGCTAAATAGAGAATGATGCTGAAAGTGGAGGAAAAACCTGACAGTATTTTTAAAAATGGCTCACCAGCTCCACCTGAACAGTTAAAATGGGATGGAAATTTGGAATCAATGTAAAGTCAGAGTTGATAGGCAGCCTTCCCACTGAAGCGTGCTCTTTTGCGGTTGCAAAGGCCCTTTATCACTGCTTGCGCACTGCTAATTAAGATGAATGCAAAACCCAGGCCAAACGTGTTTGGAGTTATTGTTGACTGTCTCGGTTTTCAGTCCAGATAAACAGATGTAGTTGGGTCCCCAAGGCCAATTATTGTAAAAAATAGGCTAACAATGCAAAAAGGAATAAAAGAAGTAAGAAAAGTAAGAATTTAAAGCTTTTGAGTTGCTGTGTATTCATGAGTTCATTCTGCTCCATTAAGGGTGGAGGTTCTATTACAGCACTACTCAGACGTGGAGTAGTTATCATGTATGTAGAATAGGGCTATAGCAAACTAGAGCCACACCCTGCCCCATGTCCGGTGCAGAGGGAACCTAGACATAACATGTTGTGGTGGCCCCCTCCTCTGTCACAAGACATGACAGTCGGGCAGCACGAGTCAGTGTTTATGTTGCAACTGAGCTAGTCTCTAAACAAGTTATATAATGACAGAACCGTTTATCTACAGAAATGGGCTCTGTGCACAACGACACATGGCTACAATCAATTAACACTGACAGATCAGGCGGCAGACAGTGAGCTGTGAGTGGATGTCACTGACAACATGTTAAACACTTCACAAATGTGGTGAAAAGTTTACAGGAGACACAAGGTACATCTTTGTGCCTCAATGCTAATGCTAACTTTTATTAAAACATTAAATCTAACTATATCTATGTGTAACAAAATTGTATTTGTTGTAAAAACGACACAATTATGTTTTATGTTTAGATCATTTCAGTCTGTGATGTTTAAATATTTATTAGGCTTTAAAATTACCATTAGCACCGCTGTTAGTATTTATTGATTTTGAGTGCAAACCTCATAGACATTACATTAGAACAGAAATGGCTACGCTAACCGTCCCTCTGTGCACAATGGTAGCTGGTTAGTTCCAATCAGAGTCTTTTATAAGTTGTCCCCTCAGAAATATGCCTTGAGTTGTGTTATGTTTCAGTAATTTAATTCCTGTGTGTTTGAGAAAGCACGTTCACTCTATCTGGGGTGCGCCTGTATTTTTAAGACCATATATTGGACTCTCTATGATCACTTAAGCACTCAAATTGCACGCTCACCCGACTGAATTACTTTTACTTATGTCCTATGCATACATATTGTAGTTACAAAACATAACATACCAATAATAACTTGTTACCGAAGTATTTTTTTTAAACCTGAATAAAATAAAATAAAAGTCAGACATTTATCTCAGGCTTAAAGGTGCATCATGTAACTTTTCTGATGTAGGGTCCGGTTTCCAGGAGGATGTTATTACCTTGCCCGGGAATGTTCTACAGTATGGCTTCAAACTTGTATATCTTGCATTTATTTCATGATATTTTTTAAGGCTGAAAAATTTAAAGGCATGCGTTTTTACTGTGAGCGGGTTTGCTTCTCCACAGATCTGACCAGTAACTTGATTTTGTGGTGTTGCCTGCTTGTCTCCATGGATATAGATGAGTTCAATGCTATACTGTGGAACACTCCAGCAAGTAGTGGATCCTCGTCAAGTTACATTGTGCACATTTAACAAAAAACTGCTTTGTTTTTGTAATATTAGATGATGATTTCGTTCTCACTTCTTGGAGGGGGGAGGTGGAGCAGAGCCAGCTTCCTGTCAGTGGGTCTTGTACAAGTGGTTGTCTGCTGATCCACTCCAGAGGCCTCCTAAGACAATGTCCTCCTAAGACGTTGTCCTCATTCTCAGAACATAAAACGAAACAGCGGACAGGAAGAAAACTCATTTACTGAACCATATTTAAACTCTGGGTCAAACGCACCCACACATACGTCTCATGAAGGACGAGGCTTAGCGAGAGGTGCATGAACTTGTCCTTTTCCTTAAGCCGTAGGGATTTAGCCAAAGTAATCAAGAAAGGCTTTACTCCTTTTCTTGTATTTCACTAAACGATTCAAGAATTCAAGATGGAACTGTTTTTTTTGGGTTTGTTTTTTTTTTTACTGCGGAGGTAAATACCAAAGTGATCGACATAAGAAACTAGAGAGATCGTCGCCATGGTAACCTGTTGTCCGTGGTAAAGACTGTTCCTGCAGACATGTTGTGAGTGTAGGATTTTACTCAAAAACTCAGACAATTAAATACTGTAAGAGGAAGCTGGACTTTTAATTATATTTTTCCCTTTAATACCTTGATAATTAGACTTTTTTGCATTTATATTTTATCTAAACCCCATGTTTTACCAAAATTATGTGAACAAATCTGTAAAAAATATATAAATTAAATATAAATTACAATACTTTTTTTTTTTTTTTTTTTTTTTTTTTTTTTAAACTGTAATAGGTGTGAAATAAACAGAATAATTATAATGGTTATGTCTATATGATGTATTGACACAGACATAATTTAATTCAGCATGAAATATAGACCACTCCAATTACAATATTTTAATTGTGTGTCCATTTAGACACTTATGGTAAATCATTATTATATTATCTTCAATCAGAATTTTTGTCTTGTTCCAGTCACAAGATGGCTGCCACATTTGTCCTGGCAACAGAACCTATGATCTATTCAGGCCTTATAATACATCAGTGGTAAATACTGTTAGTTTTGTCTTCTTTTAGCATTCACAAGTTTGTTTCTTTTTTAAAAACGGGAAGTTAGGAGCTGTATTTTACGTTTTTTGACATGTTTCGGTTGCTAAGGTGAAAGCTATCTTCAGAAATGTCACTGATCTTACCGACTTGTCACCACATTTACATTAAGTACTGTAAAACTGCCAGATTTAAAGGTTTACTATGTCACTTTTTGGTGGACGGTCTCTGCCACCTGCTGGTCTCCATGGAGATTTTGAGAAGTTACGTAGTGCACCTTTAAACTAGTCTTTTCTTTCTGTTGTCTCTTGGCAGGTGACAAAATGACACAATAAGACTAAAAACTGAAAAAGTACAACAGATTACCAATATTGTGTGTGTTCATTAGGCTGACGGGCAGGTGGAGCAGATGAGAGGCCATTTTCAAGAGGAATCACTGGACTACATTTGTAAACTACAGGAGATCCAGGAGAGGAAAAAGTTTGAATGTGTAGAGCCGGTAAGTCAATGTCCACTAACTAAAAACTAATACCACAGCTGTGACTGCCCACTACTTGGTCCCGGAAGTTTAGTTATTAAAGAGCAAAGAGCGAAATCTGTCTTGCTCCAGTACAGATATATTGTATAAGCAGCTGTTGAGATCAAAATAAGTCAGCTGTGTTCTGTCTGTGTCTAATTGTAAAGTGTTTTATTGTATGAGAATAAAGAAGCATGTTAGTTGTTATAAGCATTACCGTGACAGCCTCTGAAAACTGTGAAAATCACTTATAAGTTAATTCTCAGTGAATCACTAGGATGCTTTGAATTCAAAAGATAAATAAGGAATAACTTTGGATTACAGCAAATGTTTAAAATGAACAGGTTCTGTTTTTTATGTTTTTAATAGAATTAGGTACAGTGCCTTCAGACACTAATCAATACTAAAACTAATATCGAAACTAGATGTCATTTGAACAAGTCACATTCACAGGACAGAAATGAACGTTTCCAGAATATCTTTAGAATGATCTTGAGCTCTATCTTTATAAGTATAAGACACATAGACTAGTATACACCCATGGAGCACTATGAACCTACTGGACGACTGAGGGATTACACAGATATAAGGCCACATGATGAAATTATAGAATGTACTATTATTTAATGTTGAAAATGACGTTCTGTTGTCTGGTTTTGGAATCTGTATCCATTTTATTACTTTGAATCAAAACTGAATTTGAAATGTTCCACTGTACTGTACACTGTAACTGTAATAAAATTGAAGCATTTGTTTTATAGCATTTAGTTTCTCTTTTATTTCGGGTGTATCATTCTTTGTGTCTTGTTCTGCAGATGCTGGCCTTCTTTCAAACGGTCTTCACATTTTACCACCAAGGCTTTGAGCTTGCTAAGGACTTTGACCATTATAAACGAGAACTGCAAATAAATATTCAAAATGTAAGAAAACACAGAAACCTTATAATGCCTTATAATGTTAAGCCTAGTGCTATAGTCCTTCAAAGTATACACAAGTATGACACAAAATGTAATCTAATCTGCAATTAGCTATTTTCACTGGGTTTGCACATTGCAACAATCAACAAATTCAGCAACTCCTCTCATTTTTGGACTACTACATGTGCCATGATTGAATGTATAAAAATGGCCTCCAAATATCAAAAGATATATATGATATGTATTTAATTGTAAGTTTATTTAATGACATGTATGGGTAACACCTTATTTAGTCATAATAAAGAATGAATAAAGATTTAATTCATAATGAATAAGTAGTGTATTAAAACGGACCTATTATGCAACATTGAGAGGAGCCAGCTGATGTGGCTCAGGCATCTGTCCCGGGGGCCTCCTGGCCACTTCCCGGGGGAGGTGTTCCAGGCATGTTCTACTGGGAAGAGGCCCTGGGGAAGACCCAGGACACGGTACGAATATGTCCCTCCAGTGTGTCCTGGGAACGCCTCGGGATGCCCTCGGAAGAGCTGGAGGAAGTGTGTGTGTGGAGAGGAAAGTCTGTTTAGACTGCAGCCTCTGTGACCTGGCCCCAGATAAGCAGAAGAAAATGCATGGACTTTTACAGCTTTAACCATGTTATAGTTGTTCCCCTTCTCATTTACCCTCTTAGTTTTATTTAGTGTGATTTGTGCGTATTTGAGTAATCTTTATACTCCTGTACTCAACGTGTCATTGAGGTGCAGCTGTCCATAGAATAGGCAGACAACTTTGCGGCTCTTTGTTGTGTTGACGTTTACGCTAACGTCAGCTCTCATTGGGGACTGCAGTTTTCTAATGCAGAAGTCAGCAGACTTGTTTCTCTTATTAAGTTGTTTTAGATGAATATTGCAATTTAAAATGTCCAAATTATAACATAATGAACCACAGGTGTTGTAGATTATAACTATATAGCAGACTTGAGCACAGTATGTCTTCTTTAAGAATGAATCAGGCTTAGTAACTACTAATTAATACCCAAACCCCTTAATTAAGTAGTTACTAAGCCTGAATCATTCTCAATAAACTATTAGTCATCATTATGAATGAAGTCTTTCTTCATGCTCTTTTCAGTAAATATTGTAGTTATTATAAAGTGTTGCCCCTGTGTATCTATTTATATACAATTTTAAAAGTGAAAAGTAAGTTGTAATAGTTATTATGTACTCTTGAATACATATTATAAGGTGTCCATTGTGTTTAAATGCATACACATGTCTCTATATTCATGACTTATGATTAGACTCTGATAAACAAAGCTTGTTTGTGTGACTCTGAACCGTGTCCTCTCCCTCAGACGAGAAGTCGCTTTGAGGGAACCAGGTCAGAGGTGTATGAACTGATGAAGAGGATCAGGGAGGCCCCACAGGAGTACAGACAGACCAGTCCCATCAGCTGTGAAGGCTACCTCTATGTGCAGGAGAAACGTAAGCCACTTTTATATAGTACACATGTGAATAACAGCTCTTGCACCTATGTATTTATTAATATTGACATGAGTGAGATTTTACAGAATAAGCTTTTCAAATAGGACTGGGCAATGTGGTGATTAAAACTGAAACATGGTCTCTGCATGTGACAATCTGCTATTTTGATCACATTATCATATTGTGATTCACCATTTTCTACATTCAGTGTAGCTCTCTGCTCAGACACTTTTCCGACCCACTTCTCCAACTGGTCAATCTCTGTATGGCTTTGAGTGAGGGACACTGACGTCTGAGCTTTCAGAAAAAGCAGATTACTTTATTTCCCTCTTAAAGGCAATAGAAAAAAAGTGTGCATGAATTGTTATAAAATCGAAATTGTGTCCTGCCTCCAAGAAAATGATGGTATTATGGTCATTTTTTGACATATCGCCCACCTCTAAAATATATAAAAATAAATGCCTTAAATGTATGCATAGTATTTCATGTTGATTAAATATGTATTTTGGGTATATTTGATTAGAAATACAACATTGTAAACTAACAGAGGTGAGTAGAGTAGTCAAGAATTGTACTCAAGTAAGAGAAACATTCATAACTTCAAAGTAATATTACTCAAATACAAAGCGGTGGTCCAAGAAAGTATTTGGGAAAACTACCACTCATGTAAGAGTAACTTACCTGTTGGGATGTAACATCTGATTCATAATTTATAAGTTAAGCTTTTAAGTTAATGTAATTTGATGGACAAAACATTAAATAATGCACAAAATCAGGTATTTTCAAAGGATAAACACACAAAAAATAAAAATAATAATATCTGAAGGAAAGATACAAGAAACACAAATTTTCAAATAATTTAATATTGTCAACATAAAGCTTTTGTAACTTGTAGTCTTACCCAGAGTGGGAAGAGTAACCAAAACTTTTACTCAAGTAAGAGTTCTGTTACTTCAGTAAAAGTCTGCTGCTTGAAAAGTATGTTGCTAGAACTCAAGTATATGAGTAAATGTGAGTACTACCCACCTCTATAAACTAACCACTGTTTACTTTACCTGTAAAACAAGCAGATATTGCTGATACTTTTATATTAGTTTCAAAGTGTATTGAAGTAAATAGATTAGAAGAGGAAGAGTGGCTAAGTCTTTAGCAGTGGATATGCTGTGGTTGCAGAGTCATTCTGCTGAACCATCATGTGGACGCTGACTCTCTAACCTGCCCTGCTAGTTAGTCAGCAAACTGTGTGACAATAAACACCCCTACACAAATCTGATTTTCACACTGCTTTGTTTGAATGTGTCATAGAACTCAGGAGAACACATGATTCCTGAAGATACATTTGTGTATCAATTCATTTAGATTTGATTAAGATTAAATTATTATTGCCTGGCACAAAAACACAGCTAAAAATGATATTCAAATTGTCTTTGTGACAGTTAGGGGCCAAAGTCAAAATGGTTTGCCACATCCTGGTTTTGCAATATAATACTGAACCACATATACTAAAAGTACCATCAAATAGGGAAATGCAGCTATTGGAAAAATATTATAGTGGAACTAAACACTAAGTAGTGGTGTAAGATTAAATACTTTTAATGATGATGTTTTATATATGAAATCTTCTCATGGGTTTCAGGCAAATGATACTTCCCTGATTTGAAGGATTTTGTGAGGACATTTCCCCATTCAAGGCATACAATATTTTGTTTTGAATTGTGTTATTACTATAACAACAGAGGAACATGCCAAAACATTCAAATTAGGAAGAAACCCTTGAATACTGGTCATTCACATGTATCTGTGAGCTCTTTACAGTTGTTTTTTTCTCGCTCTTTATAGTAATTTATGTCTGTATTTTCAACCTATATAAATGATATAACTCTTGTATTTTTTAATAGGGCCGCCTCCGTTCGGGTCAAGCTGGGTCAAACGCTACTGCACATTTGTCAAAGAGCAGAAGATCCTACACATGGTGACATTTGACCACAGATCTGGAGGGAAAATTGTAAGTCAGGGCCTTGTCTACTTATGTTTATAATCCATGTTTTTCAGACGTCTCAATGAATTGACACTTCTTCTTTTTAGGGCGAGACTGAATCCATCACCTTGAAATCCTGTGTACGCAAAACCACAGACATGCTGGACAGGAGGTTCTGTCTAGAGCTGGATATTACAGACAGGTAAATTACACAGGTGGAAAGACTACCAGAAAAATACTCAAGCATCAATACTGTTTTTAGTAGGGCTGGGCAATCAATCAAAATCATTTGATTCAGTTGTGTTTTTAATTTACGACCCCTGACTTTCTTACTTGGAAACAATTAAAGATGTAATTGAAGGCAGTTCACTGTTTCTTAGTTATAGGATATGATGAGATTGAAAAGAGCTTCCCCTGTTTGAAAGCCTGGCAGTCCCTGTAATCCCCAAGGATAATGCCAGTAAATTTACTGTGTGAAAATTTTCAAAGTAGAGGCAAACCTGAATTTGCACTTCAACAATCCAACAGCCCATAGGCACAGAGGCACGCAAGCTTTTGCACCTGCTGAATGCTTTTATTTACATCAGTTTTACAGCAAATGCACACTTTCCATTAGTGAATCACATGCTACACGCCCACAAATTGCAGAAGCTGTTTTTCAGTTCATACTTGCAGTTTAGCGCATGGATTGATAACTGAGGCCCATAGTTGTTTTTTTTAAAAGGAGCTAAATCAGACAATAGTAGGAATGATCAGACCTATTATAGAACAAAAAAGTTAATTTTACTATTTGTAAATGAATACAATGAATTTCATAGATTAAAAAAGGTTGCTATATTAAAAATATTAGAATATACAGTTTTGCGGGGCATTCCTAACATCTCTGGTAAATCACCACTTGAACATTGTCAAACTCAGGGATGACTTTGCATGTCACATGAACACTTGACCTTTCAGTGACACAGTTCCTTAGGACAATGAGTCTGGTCTAAACAAAATACCACGGCTCTGTTTGTTGTAGCAGCAGACATGCCCCTAGCCTCATTGTGTTAGTGTTTACCATACCGTTCTGATTTTTGCATTGAGCAAATCAGAACTACTCTTACATATTGAGTTTTGAGGGATTGGTCACACTTGTAGTCAGAGGTCGGTAGAGTAACCAAACATTGTACTCGAGTAAACATATTTTAAAACAAAATTATTCAAGTGAAAGTACAAAGTAGAAGTCAAAGACATTGCTCAAGTAAGAGTGAAAAACTCTTTAGGGAAGCTACTCTACTAGGCAGGTTTATTTGTACAGCACAGTTTGTAAACAAAGTAATTCAAAGTACTTTACAGAATAAGAAAACATTCACTTCACAATACAACAAATCAAAACATAAATAATCATCATAAAATTAGCCCTGTCTCACATCTTCATGAGGAGTGTTCCAGGTTTTAGCTTCATAAAACTGAAACACTGATTCTCCATGTTTAGTCCTGTCTCTAGGCATCAGCAGGAGGCCGGTCCCTGAAGGCCTCAGAGTGTGAGATGGTTCATATGGCAGTAAAATGTCAGAGATGTACTTTGGTGCTGGTCCATGGAGAGACTTGTTCACAAGCAGAGCTGCTTTAAAGTCTATTCTCTGAGCCACAGGAGCCAGAGACCTGAGCACCGGACACATGTGTGAAGTACTTGCTGGTTCTAGTCAGGTTCTGAGCAGTGCTTGTTATGTCTGAAATAATCTGAGAGAGCAATATCGACCTCACTGACATCTGAAATATTTACTCCTTTTGTAATTTATGAAAAAGTGACTTGTGAATTTGAGTGAGTACTATCCACAACGCCTTAACTCCTCCTGGCCCCTTCTCTGTATTCATAGACGTGTCATAGCCCAGATTTAGAATGGATATTTGAGATGTCACATCCCTCATTCTAACCATGATTTCTTAAGGCAATAGGCATTGAGTCACGCTAGCAACTGCTCACACCAAACCAGCTTTACTGACTGCTGGCATAGTGAAATTCACAATATGCCAGCAGATTCAAATTTTGTTTAAAGTCATATTAAAATAGGCAGAAAATGTAATGTTTTGTTGTAGATTGTATTAGATGTTACCACTTTGTATTGGAATGTAAGCTGTCCACCAGTATGGAAAATGTTTGTATTTTTTATTTTTTCCTCAGGTTCTAATTGACCAGTTGAGTCCAAAAGATTTCCTAAAAACATTGTAAGATGCCCAGTTTGTATTATTATCTAAAGAAAACTATATCAAATTGTCCATTACACAGTTGAGAAGTCTAAGTAGTTGTTACGTAGCACACCAACAAACTATTTCTGTGATGTGGTCATTTCACATGTTACCCAGTGCATTTTATATACTGTAGTTATTTATACATCAGTGTTTACCCATTAACACAGGAGACCAAGGTTGGCCCCACATAGTCTAAAATAAACTAGACTATATATTGGCATAACACAATTAAACTAAAGAGACTACACTAGGATAAAATGTCTGCTTAAAATTAAATATAGGCAAATGAAACATAGACAGTAAGTGACATTTATACTCCACAAACTGAATGAGATGAAATTAAAAATAATTTATGCCACCCTATCTTAACAAAATTAAGAGGAAACGGTGATATATTCTCATCCATCAATATTTTCGTGATATTTCATCAACTGTTTGAGCTGCAAATCATGACGGCTACTATAATTTCCTTCATAAACAACTAAATATTTTGCCTTATTCTGCATAAAACCTGTTAAGTTTACATCTGTACAAAATGATCAGAAATACATGTAATTTATTATATTGGATCCGCTCAAAATGTCTTTTAATGGAACAGTCTGTTTAAAAAGGATTTACTGGTATTATCTTGCATTACTTCAATCTTAAACAGTGGCATAAAGTAGTTTCAATATTATCGTTTTCCCCAATATTTCTCTGTAGTGCTTTGAAATTTATTATCGTGACCGGTTTAAGTTCAGCCCAAATTTCAGTACAAATCATTCAAATACTGCCTGTGTGTGTATTTTCCCAGACCAGGAACAGTGCTGACAGTACAAGCTCTATCGGAGGACGACCAGAAGTTTTGGATGCAGGCGATGGGTGGGAAAGAGCCTGTGAGTCATGTTTACTTGTGTTACAACATCTTCCAGAACACTCACACTTCTCTACACGCAATGTGCTGACTTCCTTTTAAATAATATAAACAATATGGAGAAATGTCAAAATGTAACCATCTATGAATTTAAATATAAAACGTAATTTAAAAGGGGGTTATGATGCAAAATCTATTTATTTAAAGATCTTAGATGTCGATCTCTCCTGGGCCCTATTCAATCCCTCCTTCCTGCAGCTTTCCATAAATATACAAGCGCAGGACAACAACAACTTCACAAACCTGATGCAATGTGCAGTAGTTTCATCAGCCAAACAATATAACACGGTAAAAAGCTAAAAAAAAAATAAAAATAAAAAAAATTAATTTTGCATAATTCACCCTCTTTAAGATTATTCCTTCCCACTTATCCTTTATTATTATTATTATTATTATTATTATTATTATTATTATTATTATTATTATTATTATTATTATATTTTATTATTTTTATTTTTATTTTTTTAGTTTTTTTATTTATTTATTTATTTATCCTTTATTATTCCTTCCCACTTACCCTACTTCCCCCTATACAGTGAATTTTAGTCATTGAAACATTAATACTAGAATACACAGACACAAATATGGGGAACTATCAAAATGAAGCTGCACTCATACGGTAAATTGCTTTTGTGGATTTCAACTTGACATGTATTTATTCTTAACAGACCGGGCATTATCTAGGAAGAACTTATTCAAAAGAAAGAGGAAGTAAGTAGCAGCTGCAACTTATGTATTTTTGTAATGACATTTGCCACATTGTGATTTATATTGCAAAATCTTTTCAGTTGACGCACAGCTGGATGACGTGGGCTTGACTTTCGTGAAGAACTCCATTAACGCCATAGAAAAGAGAGGTGAGTAGTAACTAAACACACTGTATGGTTTGACCTGTGATGGCATGGTTTGAACACTAGAGGGCAAACTTGCTTCAACATTGACAGGGCAGTGATCCACAAAGTTCTAGCTGTTTCCAGTGTTTCTTAAAGTGTATAGTTTATATATAGTGTTGGTAAAATTAGGCCTGTCATGACACATTTTAAGGGAACTGTATGTAAGATTTTTATTTAAAATGTTATCAATTTGACCCATCCCCAGATATGAGTTAAACATGTTCAGATATAGGTTTTACAACAACAACTGTTTTTGTTTTTTAGTTTGTACTCTGTATTTTGAACAGGGCACCCATGAAAAGGAGAGTCTGAGTGCTCTCATTGGGCTGTCCATGTATAAATAAAGATACATTTAAAAATAAAATCTAATCAGAAAACAGCATGAGCCTCACATGAGTCTCACATTTGCGTTTCCAGTTTTAATGCTGAAAACCTAAAAGGACTCGTTCTGATCTGAATCCTCACTATTTTCACATGAGCTTTTATCCGTGTTAAAATGCCGTTACCTTCTCGAAACATCACTGGAGTTGTGTTTTGTTTCATTCACACAGAACTGAGTAATCCTGCTTTATTATGCTGCCTGCATTCCCAAAGCTCAAAATGATCTGTTCCACCTTGTAATGCCATTAAGTGATAGATTTAAGGTTAACAGCTATTTTAGCCTCAATTGAACTGCTTCACTCTACAATACTATAGAATAACCTTAAGTTGTTGCCGTTGGAGTAAAGAACTTTCAATAAGGGTAAAAGGCAAGGCAAGTTTATTTGTATTGCACAATTCGTATACAAGGTAATTCAAAGTGCTTTACAGAATAAGAAAGACATTAAAATCACAATGTTTTGAGCCTGGATTTAAACATTGTCAAAGTAGAGGCCTGTCTCACATCCTCAGAAAGACTGTTCTAGGTTTTAGCTGCACAAAACTGAAACACTGATTCTCCATGTTTAGTCCTGACTGTGTGCACCAGCAGGAGGCCGGTCCCTGAACATGTTAGATATGAAAAACAATAGCTATAACTTTAAACTTCCTGTACTATCACTTAATGACATCACAAGAGGAGAGTTGTCTATTTGAGAAAAGGACACAGCCTAAATGTGTAGGATTTATGTGTTTAACATGCATTAATGAAACAAAAACAACAAAAATAATGCAATATACACCGTTTAAAGGGCACTATATTTTTACAGAAAATGTCACAATAAATGTTAATGCTTCATACTCCTTTATGCCATCAACACATTAACAAGAAACATTTTTAAATATACAGTATTTTTAATAGTAATGAGCTGCAACAAAAAAGAAAACAAAAAGTGGTTACAGCATCAACCATACATCTTATCACATTGTCAAAATATGTACACATAATGGATATTGATGCCCAAATCTAGTTTTCCTTTTAACATTTTTAAAGATAAGTTGAGATCATGACAGGCCTAAGTAAGATTTATTTTAATGTTTTTCTCTTTTTCAAGGCATCAATGACCAAGGCTTGTACAGAGTGGTCGGGGTCAGCTCCAAGGTCCAGAAGCTTCTCTCACTTATGATAGGT
This sequence comes from Periophthalmus magnuspinnatus, assembly GCF_009829125.3. Taxonomy (NCBI): domain Eukaryota; kingdom Metazoa; phylum Chordata; class Actinopteri; order Gobiiformes; family Gobiidae; genus Periophthalmus; species Periophthalmus magnuspinnatus. Next base: position 29,319,325 of record NC_047126.1, read on the forward strand.
AAATCCTTTTCAAATTGTATTGTATACCTGCTGTTCTGTTTTTAGTGTTTTAACATGCTTTTTAGACACAGTTAAAACGGACACAAAATTTTGCCACAATCAAAATGTTATGAAATATACAAAATGACCTGAAATACAGGCTAAAAAACGGAATTAAAATTCTTGTTCTTGTTTCTAACACATTTAAATTTTAGTTCAGCAGCTTTTGTAAATATTTATTTATTCATTGGCTAACTTTATTCATAACCCGTGGCTTAGTATTTTGAAAGATGGGACATTAATTTCAAGTGTTTTAAAGATCAAATTGTAAGCTTTTTTGAACTGAAATGTTATGTATTTTTTCCCTACCATTTGACTGTATACACTTTATTGTTCAGCACTTTCAGACCCACAACAACTAACGACAGCCATGTCTTCTTTAAAGTGTAACTAAACACTTTCTTTTTTTTTTTTAGGTGTTTAGTCCCACTTTAAATATTGTCAGTTTACTCCGTCAGACCCCTCCTCTTCAGTCCTGATCCCTCTCTATGTCCCCTCTCCCCTCTCTCCTTAGCTGGTCGTGTCCTTTGTTCTTAGCCTCCTGCGCGCTCCCTGGTTTCCTCCCGTCTCCCACAGACACTAGCTCACTTACAGCGGTGTGTTTTGAATCTCAACAAAGTCCCGTCTATGTGCCTGCCCAACTTTATCCTCCGCCAAATATTTCCAGCCTCGCTTATAATCTGCAGAATCATGCTGGGAACTTCATTAACACTCAGAGTACTGTTCGCAGGCTCGGGTGTTGTAGGCACACTTCAATCTGCAAATGTAATACCTTTTACCTTTGTGAGAATTTCTTCAAGAGCACAATGTCTTTAACACTGTATTCTAAACAACTGGAAAATGCAGCACTTTTGAAAATACATGCTGAGGTTGCTCGAGGTAGCTAGTACTCTTAGTTGAGTGACTTTCCAACTAAATGGTACTAATTGTTCATGTGGATAATACAATTTCTTTTCACTTTGAAGGATTTCTTTATTGTAATTTCTCTCACGGACTTTTCTTTTTCAGAAGATATTTTTTTAGGGACAAGTCTCGAGTACTCGTCCACCATCCCAAATGTCAGAGGATTGATTCCGTCTCTAACGTTCTGCCATTGGGTCTTTAAGAGACTTTACCCACCGTGCCTAGTATGAATGTGGTGTGTGGGTGTGTGAGTGGTGGTTGGAGAGCGTGCTGATGGAGATTGGCACCCTCGCTTCGATCAGTCTGGCCCAGGACGGTTGTGGCTACAAATTAGAAGCTTACCACCACCAAGTGAATGAATATTGACTAAACTGTGGGGCTTTGAGAGGCTGTGTTACAAGTAAGGGATTAGTAATGTAAGTAATAACATATTTAGTTTAGTTAGGCCCCTCAGATGTCAAGTTGCTGAAAATTATTTGTAAAAAGCACATTATTTTGAATCATTTCTGTTTTATTACATCGCTATTAAAATGTCAGGTCAATGAATCACTTCTGGAGTAGTATTCTCCATCAACTACTTTCAAGCTGAAGAGTAGCATTCCCACATAATTAAAATCATTTGAACCACCACGAGTAACAATACTATTACTCGAGTAAAACTTTCAGCTAGTCTACCACCTCTGCTCGCTCGTAGCAGTTCAAGGTGCGTGGGAGAAGAAGCGTTTTAAAGTGACCCGAGAAATCCCTCCCAATCCTCCTCCTCCTCCTCTTCTTCCTCTTCTATCTGGTCTCACCCACTGACATGGCTGTGGTCCAATGCAAGAGGACAGACTGATACTAAACACTAGGCACAGGGACCCATCATGTTACAGTGCAAACAAAGGAAGCCGCGCTGATTAAATGTCAGGCCATAATACTGCGCACCAGGAAGTAGCAGCTCCACTGTGACCCTCGTAGGTTGTGTGAGGTCCCATACACGCTGAGTTTGTGGATTCACTTCATAAAGACGGAATTAGACCCGTTGCATTGTGGGATATTTCATTCATTAAGTTTATATAGAAAAGACGAATCATTTAATAATAAGCATACTTTTTGTGTATTGTACTAAACCGTAGAAGTTTACAAGTTTTTATTCCAATTTATATTTAAAATGTAGTTGTTTTTTACTTTATTTTATATTATATAGTGTTAGTTTGATTGTGTGTGACTTTAGAACAGTAGCTTAGTGGGTGGAGTGTTTGTCCACTGATTCAAAGGTTGGCAGTTCAAATCTCGCTTTCAACAAACATCATTGGTAGAGCAGTCATATCCACTGATCCACAAGTTGGCGGTGCGATTCCAGCTCCCACAGATAAATGGTGTTGTTGTGTTTTGGGCAAGACACTTAATCCACGTCACCCCCTGTGTCTGTGTACACTGTTGTATAAATGTGTGTGTGAATGTGGTTTTTAAATACAATTTATTTTCACCAATTGTGCAATTTCTCTTTAATATTGATGTTCATTTTACAGTGCTCATTTTTAAATGTCAGTTACTACAACAATAGCTGTAATTTTCCAAAGTGTGATTATCCAAATGCAACCCTTTAAATTGCGATATTTAGTTTAGGGACCACAGATCATGGCTACCAGAAAAATACAGACCAAAAGCTAAACACAAGTGCTTAATTACAGCTTTTTGGGAAATTGAATGTGTTATTGTAGTTTTAGGCTGCATTCACACGCTTAAACAAAGCTGGGACCGAACCTAGGACTAAATCTGGACTAAACCAGGACTTGAAACTAGGACTAGAACAGGACCAAACAGAGTTCACATCAGGACTAAACTGGGCTTAAGGCAGGACAAGTATGAAGTCTGTACTGAAGACTGTGTATTTAGATAATTGTAATGGCTTCTGTTCAAGGTCATCTCATCATAGAAGCCTAAAATCTCTCTTCTCAAATGTCTCTGCTTCTCGTGGGTCTCTGTTTGTAAAATCAATGGCAAATGCAAACGCTTACTGACACAAACTTATTACATTTCTATGAAGTATTAGCACATTGCATATTTGGATCACCATTTTACCTTTGATTATTTTGAAATTTCAGTTTAGTTTTTGACAAGGCTCTCTGCTTTCACAAACTACTACACATTGCATCAGGTTTGTGACGTTGTACTATATCGTTTTGTATCCTGGTTTTGTATATTTATGGATAATTGCCTTACGGGTGCATGGGTGATGTAGGCTTGTGGGTTAAGCTTTGGATAGGCCCGCACTGCTAATCATAAGGACGTTTCAAATAGGGTCTGGTAGAGATCATTAAATTACTCAAACATGCATTGATGACATATAAAACTTCTTCAGGCATGTTTTTGATGAGGGAACAACCTTGTAACATGTAGCAAGCTCCACGCTCCCCTTCTTTAACATTAGCTGGGAAATCCAATTAAGAAACATGCTCTGTCTCCTGTGAACCTCAAATCTTTTTTTAATGACATTTTTATATAGAATCTGTCCGAGTGAGGTAAATTTACAATGTGGTGCGTAGTTCCTGTATATGTATTTCCTTTGATTACTCATTCCATCTGTTGGCGTATCAGTGTAGCGGAATCGGTAATTAAAATAAGAAAATCATTTACTAAGGGGGAAAAAATGAAATAATAATGATAAAATAAAAGAGAAAGAAAACGGTGGATAGATTACTAAATAGAAGAAAATACTAAAGAGAGGAAACGACTGAAATGAAGATTAGATTGTGGTTTCTCTGTCCCCATCTACACTTCCCTATTACTTGTTTTACACATTTGCGTCAGTATATTGCAGAAAGGTTTCATGTACAATGGAACCGCTACTGTGACCCATTAATTACACAACATACTTTTTCTAAATGGATTTACTTTGGATTTACTATTTCTTGTCGCCAACTATCGTGCATTGGAGGTGTTTTATGTTTCCATTTAAGTAGAATTAAGCATTTAGCTAGCAGTGTGGTAAAGGTAATGACGCGCTTAGAAATTGGTGACATGTATGAGGTTATATATAGAGCTGTCAGGGGGCTAGCATTTACAGTGAATTGAAGGACCTAGAGTTGCAAAGATGTTAGACCAGTATTCATTAGGCGAGGTAATTCAAGTTTATTTGTATAGCACAGTTTGTACACGAAGTAATTCAAAGCGCTTTACAGAATAAGAACATTATAATCACAATACAAAGAAATCAAAACATAAATAATCATCATACTATTAACATTAAAAGAGAAGGGTGCAGAATAAAAACCTTTCAGTCATATGTACAGCTAAAGAGAACAGTTTTCAGCCTGGATTTAAACATTGTCTCTGGGCACCAGCAGAAGGCCGGTCCCTGAAGTCCTCAGAGTGTGAGATGGTTCATGTGGCTCTAACATGTTGGAGATGTTCTTTGGTGCTGGTCCATGGAGAGACTTGTTCACAAGCAGAGCTGCTTTAAAGTCTATTCTCTGAGCCACAGGAGCCAGAGACCTGAGCACAGGACGCATGTGTGAAGTACTTCCTGGTTCTAGTTAGGACCTGAGCAGCAGTGTTCTGGATGTACTGCAGTTGTCTTAAAGCTCGTTTGGAGAGGTCAGTGAGAAGGATGTTACAGTAGTCTAACCGAAATGCATGGATAAGTCTCTCTAAGTCTAGTTTTGACAGTATATCTTTGATTTTTGCTGTTTTTAGATGGTAAAAAGCTGCAGATGTTACTGATTTGATGTGGCTGTTAAAGTTCAAGCATCAGGCATGTCCAAAACATGTGCACAGTATATGGTCTGCTCTAGAATTCTTGCATCTAGGGCAGGCATCTTACACCTCTGAGTGTCTTTGTGCTAGCTTGCTGTTGGTAAGGTGAGCTCTGTATAGCACCTTAAATTGCATTAAAGCATGTCTAGCGCAGGTCGATGAGCTGTGTAAAAGTCTCTTTATTTCATCCCATTGGCTGTCAGAGATTATAGTTGTAAAATCATGTTCCCATTTTATTTAAAGCTAATGGTTGGATCTGAGATAAAAGGGTTTATTTTGGAGTAGATAAGCGAAGTCAAGTGTTTCTCGCGCCATTGTAAATTAATTAACAGATCAATTCGTGCTTCAGGTGGGCGGTTGGGGTAGCGAGGGAACTGTTTTTAAATAAAATGGCGACTTTACAGGTAACGAAAAAGATGATTATTTGGAAGAATTAATTTAGTACGCAGGGATTTGAAAGAGGCAAAGATCTTTTAATGTGCAGAGGCTGTTTTCTGACCACGTCGCAAATGCTTGGTCAGAGTCAGGTTGAAATAGATGGTTATTTAAAATGAGGATCTGGAGAGAGGCTTTGCTTAAGTCCAAATGATTTCTGAATTGGTTCCAGATTTTAATTGTATGTGTGACTACTGAATTGTATGAAATATTACACAGTTTGATTGATGATGGCTGGACTCAGACCACAGAACACAGAACAGGATGATGACGCTGTCTCAGCTTGAAGACTTGGTAAGCTGGGGTCAGCAGATGTATAGCTTGTTCAGTATATAATTTTGCTGACATTTAATGCCCAATAATAATGACGAAAATTTGGAAGTGCCAGGACTCTAGATGATTTTGGAAGCTGTAGTATTGCTCTTCTGACATGAGGTGGTTTATAGACCCATATAAAGCTGTCTACATGTTTGTCTAAAATTTGGAAGAAAGTTTTGTAATATAAATTGGTGTATGTTGGAACAAATATAGAAACTTTGCAATGAGACATTTTGTTTAAGTTGACTCCTCCTGCAGTTGAACGAGGGAATGTATTCCATCTGGCACAGTCTGCAACAAACTTTGAACCCCTTATTGACCAATGTAAAGCTAACATTTTAAAGTCGTTCGTAATGAAAACGCAGAAATATTTAAAACCTCCTTCAGCAGCTTTAAAGGGTAGCAAATCTGTACCCTGAAATTGTACCAAATTGGTTGAAAATTGAGAAGATAGAGGGAATGGAGGTCATTTTTTTTTAATCTGGGCTTGATCGGCTCGGTCACATTCATGCACGGACTTGCCCAAGAGTGGTCCTAACACTTCCAGTAAAAGCTCAGGGAAGAAGGCTGTTGGTCGTGGTGCCTCGATGGATTCAGGCAAGTCCGTGATTCTGATGTTATTGCACAGAGATTGTGATTTTAAGTCCAGCACTTTGGCCTGAAGTTTGGTGTTGCTTTCAGTTGGCGTAGTGCACGTGTTTTCAAGAGCTAGCAGTCTTGTCTCATAATCGTTAGCAGAGGCTTTGAAGGAGGTTATTTTCATCCCGTGATCTTACACCTTACTTTCAATGAGATGCGGTTTATTTTCCAGTTTTGAGATGGAGGTCTTAAACTCCACGGATAAGGCTGCTCAATGTTTCTCCAGCAGATCAACGAGCCTAGACGTGTTTATGTCAGTGCCGGCTGTAACTTCTGTTGAGTCCGCATTATCTCTCATCATCCCTCTTCATCTTGTTGGAGTGGCCATGTCGTTTTAGTTTCCCCCTAAAATGTACAGTCAAGGGTGTGTTATGTCGGTTTTTAAGTTTTAGTTTTTACGGGAGTGAGACTGGCAGGGTATTGAGTCCTTCCTATGAACTTCAGTCTTTCACCTCACTACTTCTTATTGGATCCAAGCACTTTCAGCTCGCCTTGTTATTCATCTGAGGTTACTTAACTTTGCGACTATCCCCCCCTTCTCTGTTCAAGCACAACACAGCCCTCCGGTCCCCATGGAGACACTCAAATAGTAAGGGATTAATTAAAGTTGTAATGAGTAGAGAAGCAACACAAGCTGTAACTTCCGTCAAAAGTCCGCTGGGGCCCAACGTGAAACCCCCAGGCTGGTCGCACTGCTTTTGTCCTCATCTGGATAATTACAAGTTACATATTTATATTACATGTTTGGACTTTCTAGGATGACACTTGTGAATTATAATAATGGAATGTTATTGTCATTTTCCCATTGTGAGCCAAATAAAGGTTTGGCTTAGCTTAATGAAAGTAAGTGTTGATAATGAGGCCTTTGAATATCTGGTCAATGCCCAATCTGAAGTCCATATTAAAATATGTTTTAAACATGTGATTTTCATGTTTCTGATTCAGTATGTATTTTGTGTCACTTATACAGATGAGAAGAGCAACGATGTGGATCTGGCTGCAAGTGAGGACTGGGACGTAAAAACAATAACTAGTGCATTAAAGCTTTATCTAAGGTAAGCAGTGTTCTGAACCTAAATATAAATCCTGAATATGTACTAATCTGGTAAAGTTACTCTTTCATTTGGTGATATTCAGATGACATTATTTTTCCCTCCCTCCTCTAATCAACAATAAATAAATACATAACAACACGTTTTAACACCATAATATAATGCAACTAAATATACTTAAATATTCAAGATACAGTACTTTGATGGCACCAAAATGCAAAATACATTTTAAGGCAGGTACTCGGTATTCTGTGAATAATTAAATTTAGACACACTATCAGCAAAAACTTTGGGTAGACATGTTTCTTGTTTATTTTCATGATTATTTTCATTATGGATTCTCCCTGAAGGCATCAAAACTATGAATGGACACATTTGGAATGTAATAAACAAAAAATAAACTCAAAACAACTCAAACTTGTTTTATATTTTATATTGTTAATAATAGCCACCCCTTACTTTGAACCTGCTTTGTACTTTTGGCATTTCTTGACCCTGTCAATGCACAGCTGTGAAGTGAAAACCATTTCAAGAAGCTCAGTGAGAGCCAAGGCCAGGGTTGGCAGCACTGTCGACAAAGCAGAGGGTGGCTACCTTGAGGATCTGAATATAAAATATAAACAATTTTCAGTTGAGTTATTTCACTTTTTTTCTATGCTACATAATTCAGTATATGCTGCTTCATATATTTATCTAAATGTAGAAAGTAGTAACATGAAGGGAAAAAAATGAGAGGGTTTATCCAAACTTTTGACTGATATGAAATATCAGAAATATGTCACTTTGTAATGCACATTTATAAATGAATGAAGGGAACTTTGCAATGACACTTGAACTACTGACTAAATAGTCAGTAGTTCAAATTATTGTTAGCACGATTTTAGAGTATGAACAAATGCAATTGCAAGGAAAGGTGTTGTTTTTTCACATATTATATCAAAATTAGACCTTAATATATTTTGTTAGCTTTTAGTGATGGAAATTAGCTTTAAAATGATTCTGAGGCATAATGGAAATAATTCTATTCTATTCTATTCTATTCTATTGCTCAAAAAACTGTGTCTGCCTCTCCACAGATCTGACCTGTATCTTTGCTATGTGGTGTCACCTGCTTGTTTTCATGGAGATCAGTTTAATGCAGTATTGTTAAACATTTAAACAAAGCCTATAACATCTCCATGTAGACAAGCAGGTGGCGGACCCTTCACTGGAAAACATACATATTTCATCTTTAAACTAAATATAAATCAAATATTTTCATCATCTTTCTATTTGATGCCGTAATTTATCATGTTCATTTATGAGGCTATAATATTTTGCCTCCTAATGACCAAGTTATTCTAATGTCTGTAATATTAGCTCGAGTCTGTTCACTTTTAAATCTAAAATATGGTGATCTCTGTAAATTACTCAGACATTTGAGGCATGTGATAACGGTTGAGATGAAGTTTACTTTTATCTTGACTGGCAAAGCAGCATTCCTTCCAGCTAATTAACAAGTGCTAATGTATGCTAGCACACTGGGGTGACAAACCTTAGAATGATTTTAAAGGTAATGAGGGCATAAGGTTAGTAAGTGAATAACATAAAGTGAAATAAACTAAGAAAATTTGATGCTGCATTTGCAAAGAATATAGGCAGTGATTGCAAGAAGTTGTTTACGTACTCTTAACATTTGTAAAATGGTGTGTCATAAGGTGATGAATGTGTTTTATTTTGAATACAATTCCAAAAACTACTAATCCAGTAGGCCGCTAAGCTCAAGGCCGTTATTATTATTACTATAAAGCATGTCCTTTTCTGATGTGTGCACATTGTCAGAGAAATATATTAACAAACAAATAGGTGTGTAGACATGTTCAGCTGCCATTTTAACTAGTCTGGTTCAACTTTTCTGCATCTTATAGCATCAAAATATGTGGAATATGCATGTTTTTTTCTCAGGTTCAATCAGGTGGGATGTTTTTCACAATATTTCACATTTCTCCCATTTATTTACACTTGCATGCAGTATGTGCACTATCTGTCAACTTAACAGGGCAATATTTGATGATGTTGTGTATTGCAAAATCTATATAAGTCCACTTCAGTTAGAAAAGAAATTAAGAGACTAAACAAGGCTAAACCAGGATTTAAAGCAACCATTTGTACCCTGTTGTATTCTCACATATCACCACTAGATGCTATCTGTGCTACTGCTGTTTGATACTGTGCCAGATTTGGTCTGACAGAAGAAAACTGGCAACAAAAAACATGCAGATGGTAGCTTTAAGGAAAATCATATTTGAAATCTGCCTTTTTTACATTATATTTTCAATGAACAGTAAATTATGCAACATATTCCTGAAATATTGATTGTAAAGTTACATTAAGTGATCTATAATGCAGCCATATCATTATATGTCCATACATTGTGTAAATTGTCTATTACATTGTATTGTTCCTATCCACTGCCAGTCTTATGTTTCCTCTGAGGCTCAGAGCTTTTGGCTTGTGTCCAGTACCTTCAGATGAACTTGGTTATCACTGCGCATACACCGTCTAATTCTCTCCGCCGTCCCTGCCGCATTAATCATTCCAGTGTGAGCAGACCCTATAAAAAAGCGCTATTTCTGTCCCCCTTTGCTAACTTGAACTCTCCTTCTCCCTCCTCCCTCCTCCCTTCTCCCTCCATCCTCCTCTTGTTTCTTTCTTTGTTGTCTTCCTTCCTTAGGAGCCTACCCGAGCCACTGATGACCTATGGACTGTACAAAGAGTTCATCAACCCCGCAAGTAAGTTTGAACACTGCTCGTATTTGTATTCTGAATGTAAACAGAATTGCTTTGTGTTGGCGTCATTTAAAAAAACTATAGCCACAAAAAAAACAAAAAAAAAACAGAGGCCCACTCATCGCAAATAGGAGTTAAAGTCATTTCAGGAGATATATAATTTGGGTTTTTGCCACATTTTTAATCCGTTTAACATGACATTAATTTGCCCTAAATTATAGGCTTAATTACACCATTGTGAGGACAGTACTAGTAGTAGTAATGGAATTTTTCACGCTGGTCCCAAGAGTAGAGTTTTTTTTATGGAAAAACAAGAAGCATATTCATAAATATAATCTACGAATAAACAAGATCTTGCATAGTTTTGGCAAACGCTAACTTGACTGACTTCATGTGCATTCTGCCAGGGAGTGGGTGGAAAACATTAGCAGAGACTTTTTAACAGCTTAATGTATGGAGCATTTGACGAGCTAACACTGTCTAATTGCAACAAACCAATGATCAGATACAGAGGAGAGCTACGGGCGGATGACATTAATCGTCTGTGTGATTAGCCAGAATTGCTCAGATAACAAATATACAGATAACTGCTTTTTGAATATTTTTCTACTATGGCCCCCTACTGGATAAATGAGAAATTGCATTGACATTATTTTCATGAAACTGCATTTTTTCCCATGCATATATATAAGCAGCTCTTGAGGTCAAAATAAGTCCTCTCTACTGTTTGCATCTGATTATAAAGACTGAATATCCAAGAATCAGGAGGTGTGCTGTTAACATGCTAGTTGTTTTTAGCATTACAGTGATGGCAAAACTCCGCTCTGGCTTCTGAAAGTTGTGAACTCATAATTAGGATGCTCATAAAGCGCAAGATAAGTGAGGAATAGCTTTGGACCACTGCAAACTGCTTAAAATGAACTAGTTCTGTTTTTCACTTTTTCAAGACCATGAAAATCAGATGTAGCACCTTTAACTTTCAGCACCTTCACACTTGGTCTTAACTGGAACTAAACATTTTTCTAGACCAGGACTAACCAAGTATTAGAAGAAGGCCAAGTCTAGTTTACATCAGGACTAAACTGGACTCAAACCTGGAACAAAAAATGTCCAAGTTGTATTGACACGTTGTATGTAGTAGAATAGGTAACACTTTACTTTAGTACACAGTAATTGCGTTGTAATAAGGCAGTTATAGGCAAATAGGACACACCTGTGAGTCTATAGTGTCATGGCAATATCATTTTAGCTCTAAACCAAGCCCAATACAACGGCCCTATATTACCAAGAAGTATTTCCTGGTAATGACATGGAAAAAAACATGGCTGCCAAATCCATTATTACAGTTACCATGTTACTTCCTTTCTGTTACTCTGCCCTAACGTAAAGTGCAAGCATAAAATACATAGCAAAAGTATTTATGTATAGATATGATGTTGGGGATTATGGTAATGCTTTTTAACATTGCATATATTTATAGGTCTACCCTAGCTGTCAGACAGCCACACAGCAAAATGCCACAGTTTGTTTACAGGTTCCCCCCTCGACAGCAACTGCTATTTTTGCCTGTAACTTTTTACCCCACTACTGCTATATTGCGTTTTGCTCATTTAAATAATAAAATAAAAAACGTGAATAACAGAGCTAGTTGAGCGGCTTCTGTTAAGGTAATGCTAACAACAACTAGAATGCTAAGGGTTCCAATGTGATTATCTGACAATAGTTAGATGCAGATAGTACATAGTAGACTTATTGTGACATTAAGAGCTACTTATATAAAATTTGTATATTGGGGCAAGACAAATTTTGCTCAAATACATGGAATAAATTGGTTACAGTACCTTTAACCATGTGCTAAACCTACTGATGAAGTTTGTACTACTGCTATCCTACAATTGGTGATGTGAACAGTGATATGAACAACAAAAATACTACATAGGCCTGTCACAATAAATACTATATCAACTTATCAGTTAATAAATGATAGAACAGTACTTTTGGGGGGTCTGTACTTATGGGTAGGTACTTTTTATTTGCACAAGCAGGGAACTTCTTGTGTTTTTGTGGGGGTTTTTTAGTACTGTGATAAGATTTTAGCTGCAAATAATTAATTATATGACTCATTATAGATACATTGAGCTGTTTATTTGTTGCAGCTCATGCTTTTTAACAATATGGTACATTTAGAAAAGTGTTTACCTCGGTTTATCAGGCTTTAGGATTAATGTGTAAAAATGTGTTAAATTAGTTTGAATATTATCGTTTATCGTCTAGTTTGTTCAGCAATATATCACACTTCAAAATTTGTTGTCATGACAGGCCTAATATCACACCTCTTTAAATATTTTTATTTTTTTTTACGGCTAACACTTCAATACGCTAAATAATTACACACATTTTCTTAACATTTACTGCAATACTTAACTTCCATATTGTTAAAAATTATTATTTACCGATAGTGAAACAACTGGACCTAACACCCCAAAGCAAATGAGATATAGTCTGGGTAAATAACTATAATCCTACTAATCGTTGCGTTGGCTTTATTTACGTTGGCCCAAAACCCATATTATATAACACTGAACCAATATGACATTAACCTGGAGCTAAAAGGTGTAACCCCCAACCCCCCTCCTCCACCCCTCTTCTTATATTCACCCTCCTCCGCTCATTTATGCATCAAATGTGTTTAAAGCCAGCCAAACCGCGAATCGCATTACAACAACAAGTGCTATTATGGGACGAGGTTGACATTTTTATCGGGCGCTCGCAATGCCCTCCTAACGAGAGGAGGGGAATGGATTAGCAATGAATATGATTTTGACGGGTGACAGGCTCCACACTTGTCTGCATCCTGGCCGTTCCCATAGTAATGATTTTGGGTGAGCGTCTGTTTGTGCGTGTGGGCGGTCAGATGCCCATGTGTGAGCAAATGTTTAAGAGATGATCCGGGGGGGTATAAGACAACCCTTTTCCACGGCACCGTCGATAAAATAAAGCTTGCAGCAGCACACCGAGCCTCGTGCCAAAACTCAGGGAGGCTAAAAGACCCTGTATCAACATCGCCCTTCCTTCTTCTTCGTCTTCTTAGCTTTTGCAGAGCTGTGGGGGGATGTGATGTGGTGGAGAGTTTTAAATCTGGCTTTGAATCATCATTTGCATTCTTAACTTGGGTTGATAGATTTGAATATATCTGTGTTTTAATCTTATTCTGATGCTGTCTATATCGTTAAAGTGTTTTTCTCATGTTTTTGTAATTATTATTTCATTTGATGGGATAGCACTTTATCATATTTTTGCATCAGTTAAGGAGACAGTTTGTGGAAAATAGTTGAGAAGAAAAGTGAAAAATACAGGAAGCTGCGCTGAGTTGTAAAACAGAATCCCTTAGTGTTTCTCGTCAGCAAATCTTAACTATTGTGTAAATTAGACAAGTTTCATCTCTTGTTGACATTGTGGTTGCTAGGTCACAGTTATGGAATTGACTCTACGTATGTCATAACTGCTGCTCGTGTCCAACCAGGAACTAAAATTATAAACATCACCAAAATGATCAATATAGGGAAAACAAGACTTTTTGTTTTAGTGACATATGTGGTCTAACTAATCATATACATGTCTGTTTTTGAGTGCGCTATATAAATAAACTTTGACCTTCGACCCTGACCTTGGTGTCGCTGCTGATGGCTGTGCCTGTGTAGGACTGTACCGGAGCTAAAAGGGTATTATTACGTACAAATGGCAAAATAACTGGGGTCTAATATCTTAAAATATCTAATGGATTTCAATGCTTATATTTTATGAATTCATATATCAAAAGTAGAGAAATTCCAGCACTCTTTCTTACTTGCAAAGGTTGAGCATTATCATTATCATCTTGCCGATAATGGCCGTTGGTATGTGGCGCGCTAGCTGCTACGTGTTGCTTCTGGGGGAGTCAGCTCTTTACGGCCCCACATTTGTTAGAAAATTCTGAAAAGATGGCTCATTTTGCATCTCACATGTTCTACCAACGTAATTACAAATAGAGAATTGATGATTTTATCTTTGCTAATCATCAGTTTCATGTTTTGCGAATTGCCCCCAGCTCAAAACCTCAGATTCTAGCATAATTTCACCAGGAGTGTAAAAATCCCAAACGTGTATTGAATAACACTTTCACCACCGCAGCTCCTTTCCAGATCTAGGCTGCGTTGGCTGGCTCTGTGCCACTAGCAGAGCGCTGGGCTTTCTCCTTGTTGTCTAATGCCGGTGCTTGTTGTGCGTTTGAACAGAGGGCGGGAGTCCGGAGTCTCGCATCCAAGCCGTCCACTGCCTGGTCCACAAACTGCCCGAGAAAAATCGACTAGTCCTGGGGCTCCTCATGAAGCATCTGGCCAAGTGAGTGTTTGGGGTCGAAGTTTAGGCCCTCCTCCTCCTCTTCCTCCTCCTCCTCCTCCGCCTCCTGTCTGTCTCCTCATTCACACTCCACATGCTTTCTCTCTCTCTCCTTTTTTCGCTCTCTCTCTCCTCTCTTTCCTCTCTCTCTCCCTCCCACTCTCCGCACTCCTCCATCCCTGCTGTCAGTCCATATCTTCTCAGCTCTTCTCAGACACTGGTGAGCAGCTCGCACTCAAAGCTTCTCAGATTTTTGATTGTCAGGGTTCCCACGCGTCCTGGGAAAACCTGGAGTCTAATTGGAGAAATTTGCAAACAACATTCGAGTAAAACAGTAATTAAAAGCATTAAGTTTCTGTTTTGATCACGTAATTAAGTTTTAACAATTATACAAGTTTTGTTGCTTTATGCTGTGTTTTAGTTATAACTTCATATTTCGTTGCTGTATTTCATTTTTTTCTGTGTTTTTATATTTTATTGTAGTCTCAACAAAAGGTTTCAAAAAGTAATCTGGACTTCTTAATTGAAGTTCTTACTCATTATTAGGGTCGTTAAAAATATTGAAAATCAGATCCAAATCAATACTAAAACTAGTATTGAAACTAAATACTCATTTGTGCAGATATTAATGCTTAAAAAAGTCACATTTGATGGACAGAAATGAACCTTTCCTGAATAGTTTTAGCGTCTTGAGCTGTATCAGAACAAGAAATCCACTAAGCAAATAGGTACGAGTCAGGTCTAGGTTCAGCAACAGCCTGTGCTCAAAGAATGAGGTCAGCTGACACCTGAATATACTGAATGACCAGGGTTATTCCATCAATGGATTTTTTCTTCCCTGATGGCACGAGCTTATTCCAAGATGACAACGCCAGGATTCATCGGGCTCAAATTGTGATTTGGTTTTGGTGGTTCAGGAGCATGAGACATCATTTTCACACATGGATTGTCCACCACAGAGTCCAGACCTTAACCCCATTGAGAATCTTTGGGATGTGCTGGAGAAGGCTTTGTGCAGCGTCAGACTCGACCATCATCAATGCAACATCTTGGTGAAAAATGAATGCAGCACTGGATGGAAATGAATCTTGTGACGTTCCAGAAGCGAAATCGAAACAATGCTGCAGCGAATGTGTGACGTAATCAAAGCTAAAGGCGGAATAACCAAATATTACAGTGTGTGACCTTTTTTTTGGTGGCGTTTTTATGGCTATAAAAAAAGGCAAAACCGTAATCAACATGATTAGCTCTGTTATCGCTTTCAAACGAAAAATGCAATTTTACTCCTGGCTGGCTGTCAGAAGCTACTGCCCGAACTATGCATCCCTCACTGATTCCATTCAGTGCAAGTCATCAGAGCAGTAATCATCATTTAACTAATTATGAACATGTAAGAAGTTCAATTGTGTTGTGCAGTATTATCTCATGACGTTGTGCGAGGTACATCAAAATGCACTGTACATGTAAGAATTCATCATACATTTACAAATAAATATATGTTTAACATTTTTGTATTAGGTGGTAGATCTTTCAGACACGATCGTTTTAAAAGTAGCTCACATACTGAAAAAGTCTGAGCATCCCTGGACTAGTATATGTCTATGGACCACTATGGAGCCTACCTGGACGACTGAGGGAGTACACAGATATAAAACCACATGGGAATATAAAAAAGTACTACGATTTAATGTTGAAAATTACATTCTATTCTAAATAAAAACTGTTTTTATTATCATTGTGGTATCGGAATCTGTGTTGAGTATCAAGTCTATTCCTTAGTATCGAAATCAAGTTTGACATTTTAGTATGGCGACAGCACTACTCATTACTACGACTTGGGTGGACATAGTTTACTAGTTTGTGTGCATATGATATAGCAACTAGGAAAAAGTGATATGATTTTTAAAAAATGTATCCGAATAACAGTTTTTGCTTAATTGCACAACGTTCCTAGTAATTTCGCCCCTACATTCCCCTACTACTTCTCCTTAAGGCTCAAAGTAGCTCATTTAATGCCCAACAGGGGAAACACATTAAAAAGTCATTAGTTGTAGTAGAAAATGGTGATGTCACAATATTTATTGCTACTTTAGAGAAATTAGCCTTTTTCTCTAAAATGCCCTGACAAGACTTTGATTGTTTTTATTGCACTGAAAAACTTGGAGAAACATACACCTGTACCTGCTTGTTTCATTTTGGTTGTAATATTCCACAGTATGGCATAAAACACATCCATCCCCATGCATTGCACTCAAACTAGCATGTCTCTTAACTATTTGACTTGTTATATCCAGGAAGGTACACAAGTATTGGGTAATTAAAATGGAGTCAAAAATAGGTCCATTTAAAACCTTAAAACAGATGGAGGGTTTAAATAAGTAATGTCCAGGTTACGTTTGTATTTGTAGACAGAAATAACATCCATTGTACTTGGGCTGTTTAACATGCAGCTCCCATCTCTACAGCGAGGTGCAATAAAACGGACCACTCAAATGAAGCCCTCTCCTGCGATCACCCCACTTGCCCCCCTCACTGTAGCCTGCCCACTCTACATCCCTCCATTTGAAAGATTAGATGGATTGATTGAAGATTTAAGAAATAGCGCTCGCCCACATTACAAGGTTTTTTACCTCAACAAGCTTTTCACAAACTAAATATGAGCAAATTGAAGATAAGTAAATAATCCGTCTTTTCCCCGAGGCTCTCAAAGTCTGTTGGATCTTTTTTCATAGAAGCCCCACTCAGAATCAGAGGCTGGTTAAAAGGCAGCGCTATTGAAATTGAATTTGGATTATCCGGCGTGAAATTCCGCAGACTGGAAAGACTTGAATATTTTTCTGAAGTTTGGCGTATGCGCATGTCCTGCAGGGGGAAGGAGCAGAGCCAGGATTTCACACTCCTATCTGAGGCGCGTTCGAGATGTTATAAATGGGAGTTGTCACCACTGTTTTTTGTCTTCAAAGCCATCCCTTTGAAGCTATTTAAACTGTCTCTCTCTGTAGATGCTGCAGTGTATCGTCACGGAGGGACTGTGAAATCTGTTCACCTGACCACAACTTTTTTTTTTTTTTTTTTTTTTTTTTAAGAGAGGGAAGGAAAAAAAAATATATTCCACCTACTTTTTTGACCCTTTGAAAAGCAGCTCACATTCCTAGAGCTGTCCTACTTTCACTGTCAGTGTTAAAGAAATGTAATGAAACAGTGATGAGTCCTTGGACGTTTGCTTAAGGGCGGTTACTGGCTCCCTATTCAACTTCAGAGATATAATTATAGTTGGTAGGAGTGATGGGTACTACCAGTAATTTTTTTTTTGTTTCGACTAATCAAAACCGATTTTCATGGGACCAATGGGAGCCAGGCCTGAAGAAAACTCAACACATTGCAGATGAAACTTGGCATGTAAAGTAGATCATGTCAAAAATTATATTATGGCCCCGCCCTAAATCCTACAGGAAGTCAGCCATATTGGATCAAACCTGGGTCTGACAACAGAAGTGCTTTATCAAAAACACTTTACATTTGGCCAACAGACACAAAACCCAGGGAGCGTACCTCTGTCCTGTGTGGCTCTGTGGCACCCCTTTAAAAAGTCAAACTACATTTTGTCAGTGAAAAATATATATTATGACCCCGCCCTAAACTTAACAAGAAGTCAGTCGTATCTGATTTGCAGCTTTACTCTGTTTATAAATATGCTATATTTATTATCTCAGATAAAATGTACCTAGCCCGTGGGTTGCCCCAGGGTTCAGTCCTGGGACCTCAAAGGTATACTGTCAAAACCAGACTTGGAGAGACTTATCCATGCATTTGTCTCCAGTACAACAAGCGTTAAGACAGCTGCAGTACATTCAGAACGCTGCTGCTCGGGTCCTGACTAGAACCAGGCAGCATTTCACACATGTGTCCTGTGCTCAGGTCTCTGGCTCCTGTGGCTCAGAGAATAGTCTTTAAAGCAGCTCTGCTTGTGAAGTCTCTCCATGGACCAGCACCAAAGAACCTGTCTGAGATGGTTCATATGGCACTAACATCTCACACTCACTTCAGGGACCGGCCTCCTGCTGGTGGCCAGAGTCAGGTCTAAACATGGGGGATCAGGGTTTCAGTTTTATGCAACTAAAACCTGGCACAGTCTGAAGATGTGAGACCGGCCTCTACATTGACAATGTTCAAATCCAGGCTAAAACATTTCTGTTTAGCTGTGCATATGACTGAAAGGTTTTTATTCTGCACTTTTGTCCTGCTAATGTAAATTTTATGATGATTATTTACGTTTTGATTTGTTGGATCGTGATTTTAATGTAAAGCACTTTGAATTACCTTGTGTACAAATTGTGCTGTACAAATAAACTTGCCTTGCCTTATTAATCTATGAATTAGTAACTTTCAGCAATACAGAGTAAAATAGCTTGCTGGTTTCTTCTAACGCCAAAAATGTCAATTGACCACAAAGTACAAAAGTATGTACATCACAGTAATAAGGCTGAACGATTCAAAGAAGTTCAAAGCATAAGCGTATTGTGATGGTGAATAGATCAGTGGTAATGACAACATGCCAACCCACATAAAAGTCAATAAACTGTAGATCTATGGACGCCATATGCAAAGCCAAGTCTATACTGAAGATTATTGGCGAGGATTACTGCTGTTGGCAAAAATGAAATGTCATCAACTCCGCTTTAAGTCCTCATTTTTAGATGATCATAGACTCTAGTGCACATTAAGTCATCTGCCATGTCTCTGGCCATTATGTGAGCACCAGAGCAAATATAAGGAAGTCCATTAATGCTGTAAAATGTGCCCTAGTGGTAGTCCTACTGGCCACTGAGCCCCTATCAACATATTTTTACAGTGAAAAGAACAAGGCCTGTGAGATGAACCGCATTTAGATCAACATCAGTATTTCAATGGACACAACTTGCAAATTATGAAGGTTGCATTTTTTAAAATACCTTAACCTCCTGAGACCTGGCGTCCTCATATGTGGACAACACGTTTTTGGCTTGTCTAGGCCACAGTGCAAATTATTAGATGAAGAATAACAGCATACAAGAACAGCAACAATGTAAATATATTATATATATTCATTTTTAACAGTTTTTAACAATGTTTAGAATATTTGATTTTAATTTTTTTCGTTTTTCTTCCTGCTCCTGTCAGCAGCTCTTCACATGAGACACATTGTTCCAAGAGGCACAATTGTTGTTTCTCATTTTGTTTTTTACATTCAGGACAAATGTTGCTATGTTCAGGGTCTTAATAAATAGTTTTTGCAAATCATTATTCAAATGTTTTATCAAAATGAGTAAAATGTCCACATATGAGGACATTTGATTTACATATTTTTTTCTCAGAAACTACATAATGTAAAAAGATAATTCTTTGTATTTAAACTCATCAGGTCCCGATCAGCCCAAATAACAAAGATAAATAAATAAAGCATGTCATGCAAGAGCTCGGGTCTCAGGAGGCTATTTTTCTCCACAAACAACATAATATTCTGTTTTATTCTGTATAAAAAACTGCTAACCTGTAGTTTAGATCAAGCATGTTCTGAAATGTGATTCTTGTATTAGTGTGGCACTTTATATTTCAGTCAGGACACATTTTAAAGGTGAACTTGGGACAGAATATTGCTTTTAAAACATAAATTGCTAATTGCAAAAGCCCTGTTGTATTCTCACATAACGCTACTAGTTGCTTTGTATGTTACTGTTGTCTGATAGCGTGCCAGCTTTGGACTGAAACAAGATGACTAGAGACAGGTGATGGGAGGGGGGACAGGTTTCACATCTGTTATCTACTGATAAAAAAATCAAATGAACGTGCAAATCGCAGCTTTAAAAGAACAGTGCATTTACTTTTTGTAGGGCTGAGAAATTAGTGAGTTATCTGAATATTTGTTACTTTTTGGTATTCATATGTTAAAGGGAGATTAAATTTACCAAGTTTAATCCATCTTTAAGGTTAATGAGCTCCTATGCAGTTTGGGTCAGGTACATAGAGATACGTAATAGTTTTGAAAGCATTGGCCACTCCCCCTTTTTAGTCAACTAATCTATCGGCAGGACATGTTTTTAGTCGACCAAGAATTCTACATCCTTATAGTTTTGTTAGTATCTGAATCGTCTGTTCTCTCTCTGTAGCGTTGCCGCCCACAGTAAGCAGAACCTGATGACCGTAGCCAATCTGGGCGTAGTTTTTGGTCCCACGCTAATGAGGCCTCAGGAGGAAACGGTCGCCGCCATCATGGACCTCAAGTTCCAGAACATCGTAGTGGAAATCCTCATTGAGCATCACGAAAAGGTAACACGTCATACAGGGACTTTATACCCACACAGGTGCTACACAATATCGGTAATCTCAAAGCAAGAGAATGAAGACCTCTCTGCTCAAAGAACGGTAGGTTGCACTGGAAGTAAGTACAGTCGGAAATGGGAGAGGAGGTTTAAACTGCAAAGGGTCTCTATCGGCATCCTCAGCTCATAAAATAAAACATAAATATAAGAGATTCTGAATTCTGCTGTTGTATTTTATATTTTTTGTGTAACGGACAAAAGCAGAAATCGTCTCAGGGCTGAGTGTATCTCCTAATAATTGTTAAGATGTACTTGAATGTACTTGAGTTTTACTGTATGAATAAGCAAGACATGTTAAAGTCATGTTACGTAACTTTTCTAGTGGAGGGGCGGCTTCCTGCTTGTCTCCATAGAGTTATTGCTTTGCTTGGAATGTTCTACAGTCAATAAAGGCAATAAAAGTATCTATCTTGTGTTTATTCAGTCAGATATAACATTAGACGTGTCTCGATATGACATTGCTCAGAAATACCTTAAAAAATTATTATTGAGGTCGTCTCTCCACAGATCTGACCTTTCATTTGGTCTGGTGGCGCCACCTGCTTGTCTACATGGGGATAATTTGATTTATTGTCATGCTGGGCGACATTTTAGTCAAACGGATTACCTGCTCGTCTTCCTGGAGTATTTTTCTTTGCCTGTAATGTTACATAAAATGGCATAGCTTTTCCATAGTGACACCAAACAAAGTAATAAGTAAGTTAATGCAATACTGTGGAACATTTCAAGGAAACCAACAACATTTTCGTGAGACAGGCAGGTGACAAACACTTCACCAGAAGAGTTATAGTGCACCTTTAAGTCTTGTGGAGACCATCTGAGTTAAGTTACACATTATTTGGGGTAACGTTGGTTCAGGTGATGAGTTTGTTGGTCTGAATCCCACTCCAACTTCAAACCACTGTCGTGTCCTTGGGCAAGACACTTCTCGCCCTGCTTTTGCATGTGTATGAGTAAAGAATCGGTTGGAGAGGTTGCTGACTGTCACATCTCTTTCCTGTCTGCTCCAGAGTGACTCTTTGTGAATAAATAAATCAATGTAAATCATCTTTGAGTGCACACAGAGCTCTATGTTAGACTGTTAGACTACATGACATAAAGTGGAGTGCAATATATTTAGTGATGTCAGGGATACCGACAGGTGACCACAGCCTTTTCATCAATAAGGAAAAAAATCTGGATTAACGGCATACTGTGGAACCTTCCAGGCAAAGCAATAACATCACCGTGGAGACCAACAGGGGCCAACGCTCCAAGAGAACAGTTATTTAGCGCACTTTTAAATGTTCTCGAATATTTAGATTGGATTTTGCAGGATGCTTTTGCCAATTACAGTTGTTACTAGTTTTGCCACACTGACTATAGATCTGGTTATAGTTACTTTTGGAGTAATGTCAAAATTCTTCTCTCGTCTGTCTAATCACCTATAGATTTGTAGACGTTCTTTTTTTTAAATTGACAAAACCTTAAAAAATAATTCTTTGATTATTTTCATAATTTGACACTGGTTTGGACGTCAGATTTCAAAGATCTGGCTCTTCAAAGATGCGCATTTATTAGACTGGTAGTAAAAACTGTACTGCGCAGTTGGTAGAGTATGTGTCCTCTGATCTGAAAGTCGCCAATTCAAATCCCACTCTCAGCATAAACATTGCAGGTAGCTGTCAGATCCACAGGTTGGCGGTGCAGTTTCAGCACCTACAGATAAATACTGCTGTTGTATCCTTGGGCAAGTCACTTAACCCACCTCGCCTCCAGTGTCTGCGTACATTTGAGTGTGAATGTTTGTGTGACTGGGTGAGTGGTTCCTTGATGTAAAAAACACTGTGACCATTTATTATTTTGTATAGTTTTTCTACAATTGTTGAAGGGAAGTCTGCATTAAGTTCAATTTGATTTTTAACACTTTAAACTAGTGATTAAAATCTATAAAGCTGATAATAATATGTGAGCATTCAATTTAATATTCAACATCATCATAGGGACACAGTACTTTTTCACTTCTGCTAGTGGCCAATAGGGGGAGCCCTTTGTGCTTACACAGTCTTGCACACACCTGCTAGCATGGCTCTGTCTAGGTTGATTAAACACTAGATTGTAAGTGCGCCTCCTTTAATATTCATAAAGTCCTTTGGCTGCTCGAATGCATTTATTTGTTTCATAACCTGTAATCTCCAAATGTGATTAATCGGTGCCAGTCCTCACACAGGGATCACTCTGTGTGCCAAAAGAGGAAGAGGGTTTGAGATGAGTTTTCTAATCTGTTTGGAGCAGCGCCACACGATGAGCAGATAGAGATTGAAACCACATTTTTAATATATTTAGCTGTTGTTTAAATGATACTGTACCCAAAGAAACATGTTAATAGAAAGTGATTAGGAAAAAATATGTTATAGCGCCTGTGACAGGTTTTCATGTGTTTTTTTTAATTATTACTTGGTTTGGTGAGATTGCTCTTAAAGATATAAGATATTTATCATAGTTTTATTATTTATTTTTGTCATAGTTTTATTATTTATTTTTTATTATTTTATTTATTTCGAGCAAATTAATGCACACAATAAGCAAGTATACATGCACTCAGTACACTTTATGCATATTTCACATAATTTTTCCTTATTTAGGCTCAAACAGGAGTGTGAAGAAGAAACCTTATTAAATCTCACCCCTTTTTTTAGTCCTGAAAAATGTGTGTTACTGTGATTGAACTTGTATCTCAAGTCCACTCACAGTAACATACATGCTTGTTTCCATGGAAATGTTCCTTTGGCTATAATTTTCCACAGTATGACATATGAACATTCTCCATTTAAACAGATATGTTTTCATAAGTATGGTTTTAACTTTCTGTTGCCATGGATTCACGCAGATGACTTGCCACTTTCAGAAAGTTACGTACTGTCACTTTAAATGGCAGCTTGTGGAAAGTAAGTAGTTGTTCTAAAGCCAAATCCAATGTCATCAATACCAAATTTCATTTAAAATGCAGGAAAGGAAGGCATATTTCTGACGGCCTTCATTTGACATAATAAAGGTGTTGTCTTTTATTAATATTAGTCTGATCATAACTATTGTTCACAGTTCCACAGGACCATGAACATTTGGATTGATCACAGGAAAAATGGTGCACTTCATCTGAAACCTAATTGAATATTACATACATTTATTTAACATTTGACACAACAACGGCTTGGTCAAACTACTTGGCAGATGAGACACCCGATTCTGAAAAGTTGGGACAGTGTATAGTCCCAGAGAAGTCAGACGTGCTATCATCATCATGAATAGGCTCTGTACACAACGGGAGCCGGAGAGTTCTAATCAGAGGGACAGTCTGCACAACCTCTAATGTCTGTGAGGTTTTTGCACAGTTGCACTAAAATCAATAAACACTGACAGATCAGGCCGTGGTCAGGGAGCTGTGGCTTTGTCATTGACAACATGTTCAACAGTTTACACATACGAGGAAAACTTCCCCAGAGGCACATCTGCCTTTACAAAGGTACATCTTTGTGTCTCGGTGCTAATGTAAAGTGTTTAACATGTTGTCATCTCCCTGTCCACTGTCTGATGTGTTTGTATTTACTGATGTTCATCTCAGAGACATTACATTAGAGTGGAAATGGTCTCGCAGACTGTCCCTATGATTGGAACTAACTTGCTACTGTTGTATACAATGCCCATTATACTTTTGTAAATGCTATAACTTTAACATCATTTGTACAAACTGTGTTCACAGATTATGACCTCTGGATGTGTTCCTGAGCCCAAACACTGATTTCCTGTGCACAAACTCCCCGTTTTTGTACTTTGACATTGTAATCTTCTTCATTTGCCAAAATGCTCACTCCAACTTTTACTTTTATAAAATATATTATCTTTTGATTGCACTGTTTCAATTATGTGTTTTTATACTTTTTTAATAATCATTTTTGAAAAATGTTGCCAAGAAATTTCAATTCCACTGCTTTAAAGCACAAAGCTAAGTCTAATAGTTTTTAATAATTGTTTGTTTTACTGTCAATAAAACTGTAGTTTTATTAAGACATACAAATTCTGCATGCTGTTTTCATTTCCTTCTCACACATCGGTCCAACTTGTAAATTAAATTTTTATATAAATTCACTATAAATGAATTCTATTACTGTACTCTCAAAGCTCTGTTTTCATAAACTCTGCAGCCAGTTTACTCAAGCATTGACATATACAATCATTCTTCTGTCTTATTTATAATTAAATTTAAATCTAAATATAAACTCGGACCACAACCACATTTCAAATAGAGCTGCTAAACTGAGCGATGCCTGGAGGACTAAAGAGAGTGAGGGAGGTGGGGCGGGGTCTAGAGATATAAGGAACTGTGATTGGCCCAACAAGTATTCAAACTTCCCCTTATCAGTGCAGTT
Source organism: Periophthalmus magnuspinnatus (assembly GCF_009829125.3). Classification (NCBI taxonomy): domain Eukaryota; kingdom Metazoa; phylum Chordata; class Actinopteri; order Gobiiformes; family Gobiidae; genus Periophthalmus; species Periophthalmus magnuspinnatus. The sequence continues at coordinate 29,344,360 of NC_047126.1, forward strand.
TCTCGTGATGTCATCAACTACTGGAACTTGCATACGTCCTGGAGGCAACAGATTTACCTAGTTTGCACTAAAGTTGCCAAAACAATGACTTGCCACAGTAGATGATGCCATTAAAACACCTTATACATAGTTTAGTAGTGAAAAAATATGGATTTAGGGTTTAGTTCCACTTTAAATGTATTTGATTCAGTCTCCAAATAAACAGACGGCTCTTGTTGGCACTTTCATACTAGCAAAGGTGGGAAAAGTGTCTTGCCCAAGGACACAACAACAGCATGCACTAGAGCCACTTAAGCGCCACTGCACTGAGTGTGCAGATAGAAGCAAAACACAACTTAAAGGTGCACTATGTAACTTTGTCACCATGGAGATGTTATTGCTTTGACTTGAATGGTCCACAGTATGGCATTAAACATATCTATCTTGATTTTCATAAATTTCCCGCTCAAAATTACCTTGAAAAGCATTCTTACTTTGAGTGTGTCACTTCTCCTCAGATCTAACGTGTAACTTGACTTGGTGGTGCCACCTGCTGGTCTCCATGGTGTTAGATAAGTTTAATAACATACTGTGGAACATTCTTATCAAATTAATATCTCCATGATGATAAGTTACATGGAGCACCTTTAACAACTTCATACTGTATTTCAGACTTCAAAGAAATTAGAATTTTATCAATCTAGCAGAACTACATTTTCAAAGTAGCAAAACAGAGGGCTGCACTTTGACTTAATATATTTTGACTATCGCACATTCGATTATGCGCCTACAATTCCTATTAGTGTCGCAAATCAGATACTAATCGATACTAAAACCAGTTTCGAGCAAGTATCAATACTAAAAAGTCCCGCAAGTCCCTTTCCTGAATATCTTTAGAATGATTTTGAGCATAAGTATAAGACACATAGACTAGTATACAATTTATAGACTATTATACGAGACATAGAAAGTACTACTATTTAATATCAAAAATGACATTCTATAGTCTAAAGAGTGCTTTATTATCATCGTCGTATCGAAATCGTGGAGCATTGCGTCTGTTCCTTAGTATCAAAGTAGAGTTTGAAATTTCAGCATCATGACAACGTTAATTCTTATACACTCTTTCTATATGATAAAATGTGTTGTGATGGAATGCAGTGGAGCATTTTGGAGCAAGTACAGCCCTGACAATACCATAGTAGCAGCTCTACTCTCCTTGCTGAAAGTTGAGCAGACAGTCAGACAGGCATTAACTTCCCTCCCATCCCAGGTCCCAGCGCAGACTGCTGATACCCCCGATACCGCTAGTAGACTCTGCTTTACATTCATCCTCCATCTGCAGAGCCCAGCCACCAGAGATCCAGGAGAGAGGGAGAGCGCGAGAGAAGAGAGCAAACCATATCTGATATCGCACTTTTTTTCTATCTCCCAAACTTTCTCGCTTTCTCTCCCCTTCCCTCCTCTCCTCCTCCCTCCCTCCTTGATCCGTTTTTAAGGCTGCGTCTGCTGAGATTTCCACTCCTCAGCAAGCCCCAGTTCCCTTTTAACCCGGCATCTGAGGTTGTATGTAAACACGCGTGGTAGTAAACAGCAGTCGGGCCCTTCTCTCCGCAGTCCGAGAGGAGGAGAGTTCAGTAGCTCCAACAACTTAAGGCCGGTTTTCACTGCATGCGTGGGGGTTTAAGCCGGAGCAGTGTGGTTTTGTGGGTGTAAAAAGTGGTGCGAAAGGTGTAGGGTACAGATCATAATTTTGTAGTTTTTTGTTGGACGTGGTTAGGGTTGTCAAAAGTATCCAAGATCAGATACTAAATGATGAGAAAACTAGTAGCGAAACTGGATACTCATTTTAGCATTTGGGTATCGATGCTAAAAGTCACGTTCACAGGACAGAATTGAACCGATCCTGAATGACTTTAGAAGGATCTTGAGCTGTATCAGAAGAAGTATAAGACACGAAGACTAGTACACACCCATGGACCACTATGGAACCTAGTGGACGACTGAGGGATTGCACAAATATAGGACTACATGGCAAAAGAAAGTACTACGGTTTAATGTCTATTGTCTAAAGAGTGTTTTTTTTTTTTAAATTATCATTGTGGTATCGGAATCAGTATTGAGTATCAAATCTACAGTATCGAAATCGAGTTTGAAATTTTAGCACTGCGACAACACTAGCGGTTACGGGAGTCAAACGTATCAAAAATCAGATGCTAATCAATGCTAAAACTAGTATCCAAACTCATTTTTAAGCAAGCGTCAATGCAAAAAAACAAAAACACACACACAGGATTAACAGAAGTTCACAAGTAATCAGATTTTTTCCAATTTATGCACCATAATTGCTGTTCTGTTTTGTGTATGTTGTGTATATTTTGCATATAGCCTCGGTGTACACCAAACACTTGCGCTCTGTTACTGCTTTGGTGTAAATTCGGGGTTAGCTGCATGATCTTAAAACCTTTGAGGTAAGTTTATTATCCAAGCTCACAAGTTGATGCTAGCACGTCATAGTAATAAAAAGAGCAATAAAACTAGAAGAAGCTTGTTTGCTCAATGAAATTTGTCTTTGTTTCATCAGTAGAATTCCCTTTACTTAGTATATATCTGTGATAACAACTTTATTTCTGAAGTTTTGCCAATAACAATAAAACACAGTAATCTAGTTTTTGGACGTTGCTTTTTTCATGCAGTTATAAGCTCCTTTATGACCACGCTTACTCATGTTAAAGAGGGGTATGGTGTGAAATCGATTTTTTTTGTTTAGCTTTTTACCTTGTTTTAAGGTTGTTTCCTCATCAAAAACATGCCTGATGAAATTTTCCATGCATGTTTGAGTAATTTAGCGATCTTTTCAGGACACTGTTCGAACCATAGACTGTTTAAAGAAGTGGATTAAGTGGGTTTGACGTCACCCACAGCGTTCAGCTCCAGTCAAATGAAGCTCATCAAGGCGAGCGGTTATAGTGGCAAATGTGGAGCCGAGTTCCAAATTAGGAATTCCAACCACGAGTATCATAGCAACCAAAGAGCCAATCTGGAGCGAAGCTGTTGAAGGTCACGCCCACACCGCTGGTTTAGCAGAGAGCGGGCACTTAGCAACACTGTCAATCAAACCTGCTGCTTACGCTAGCGGGAGCAGCCTCAGGAAAAGAAGGCCGCTGATTTGTCTCTTATTAATGTTCCTATTTTGATTTACAGACACAACAGCAAATAAAATCACCAGGATCATGTAGAGCGAGATAATATGAATATTTTAAGACCAAAATGACAAGTTTGACAGAAGCAGTTACAGAAAGCCCATGCTCACTTCCTATTTGGAACACGGCGGCTAGGAGGTTAACTATGTCCTTTTATATATAGTCTATGGTTCGAACCCTCCTTACGGTTAGCTGTAATATTCTCTGCAGTGCTCAAGCCTACATCATCTACGCTCCCACACAACGATTCTCTATAAATATACAAAAACATGATTAAAAAACTATTCACAACAACTTGAGAAACCTGATGCACGTTAAATATAAAACATATTTAGTTATTTAATATTATTTTGTTTGCTACATCATTTTGTAGTTTTTTCTTGATATGTTTGATGTTTTCAGTCTGTATTTATAATGTAGAAAATAGTCAACATAAAAAAAACACATTAAATGAGAAGATGTGTCTGAACTTTTGACTGGAAACGATTTTCTAAACTTCACAAATAATCATTTTACTGACTTTATTCTCCATCCACAGTTAAAAAACCGACTATACCAACACGCTGCCTTTCTAAACCGAGCCACACTGAACCGCCATATTGGACAAAACCAGCCCTTTAAGCTGGACACGGTGCCTTTAAATAGAAATGCTCCTTTGTTTGCTTAGTCTCAAATACAATCCCCTTTAAATGCAGTTTTAAGGCGCAATCAATGTGTTATCCCACTGCGGCACGGGTCATGGCTGCCTACCAATGCTCTTTTCTCTCTATCCCTTTCTCCTTCCAATCCCTTAGCAGTAGAGGGGTCATCGGAGGACACGCTACAGGAGTCTAGGCTGCGTTAAAAACACTGTACCTGATTTTCACTGTCTAAAAAAACCTGAAAAACGCAACTACCGGTAGTTCATGTTACACGATCTGCAGTGGTCATGCGTTATTCCTCACATGCGTTCCTCACATCCTAATTATTCAACAGGATGAGGTTATAAGCTTGCGAGGAGTATACAACACCAAGCATGCTAATGTGCACTTCCTGATTATCACACTAAAACGCATATTTGACCTCAAGAACATCCTTTACCATACATCTGTACTGGGGAAAGACGATTTTAGTTTCTCAAATACATGGGAAGAAATAGTGTACAGGGTCTTTAAAACTTTACGATACTTTCTAAATACTTTATGGGGACTGACTGCTCTGTTGTGTATTCAGATTTTTGCAGATGCCCCGGCCTCGTGCCCTCCCTCACCTGCGCAGCCCGTGTTCACCGCTCCCACGAGGCACTCCAAGAAGCAGAGCCGACAGAGCAGGCCGCTGGCAGTCTACAACCCACAGGTCCTAGACATCCAGAATGGTAAGGAATACAAATATATATTGATGTTTTGCAGCTGGCGCCATCAGAATTCCCTGGAGGTGCGATGCTAACTGTAGGCACTGCTCTGTCTGAAGCTCTATTAGACTTTAATCTGAACTTTATTTTAGCACAATCTGACCAGAAAGAGCTGACTCAGTTGGAACTACATCAAGTGAGATGAATTGTGCTGTTTAAACAAGTCGCTCTCAAATAATACCACAGTCACAGGCTAGCTAGCATTAGCCAACAGTTTTTCAATTACTTACTCTCATGTTTTTGTTGAAACTCAAACACTTAAACATGACCATGAAAGCTCGGATTGATCAGACTCCTGCAGATGTGTTTATTAAATCCATTTTTTATTTTTTCTTGAATCTTATAGCTTTTTGGCGGTGTTTGCTAATGTGTGTGCGTGGCTGCTAAACATTCCACCATAGACGTAAATGTAAAACACCCCCAGCACAATGTCACTGCAAAGTATCAACAATGAAGTAGTTTATGTTGTTAAAGGTGCTCTATGTAGCTTTTTTGCTTGTTGTTATGGAGATGTTATTGCTTTGCTTGGAAAATTCTACAGTATGGCTTATCTATTTTGCATTTATTCAACATAATTAACATTTTAGGTCTCCATGGAGATAGATAAGTTCAATGGCATTGTGTGGAACATTCCAGGTGAATTTAATTTATTTAAAGGTCCCGTATTACGCAAAATTGAGAGTTTTAAGCCATGTTGGAATGTTGTTACCTCATCAAAAACAGACCTGGTGTTATGTTTGTTTCATTCACACATGTTTTTGAGGCAGAAACAACATTATAACATAATACGGGCCCTTTAAACGAAAATTGGCAACATTTTTTCATCCAAATTTTGATCAATGCCTAATTAAAAAAACAAACAAGCATATCACTCACAAGTAGACATAACTGATACAAATTTGAGTAACTGTACAGCTGCTATATCTGTGAGTAACAAATTATAAATATGTACAGTGCATTTGTGTAGATTAAACTGCCCATTCACCACTCAAGTTTATGTTAACTTAAAATTCCACATCTTTCTCTCAAATATATCTTAATAATACAGTTTGTTTTTGTTTTTTTTGTTTTTCCTCAACCTCCCATCATTTCCAGAGTGTTTGTCTTTCCTCAGTAGTCCTCTCCCAGGGTCTGGTGTGTCTGCAGTATTATTCTGAACGATCCACACCTCGACATAAGTGCTGCCTGCTCCAACAGTGGTTTGATGTATGCGCTGCCTTGTTGACGCGCCTTGCCTTATCTATTGATAAATTATTCACATGTGTTTTATCAGGCAATGAGCTCTCATCACTCACCAGAACTAGGTCAAGTATTGTGCTCCTCTGAAAGGAAATAACCAGTGTTACTATGAAGTGTGATGTATACTGGGTTATCACTAAATGGGTTTAGGCCAGATTGATGTGTACAACTCAATTCAGACTGGAACAGTTAAGAGACGAGCACAGGCCTGAGTCAACCAGTCAGTCTATTGAGATTATAAAGATTTATATGGGAAAACAGCAGAAAGGAAGAGGTATGCAGTGATTTAACTGAAGATTTGGTACTGAATCTTGCGTTTAACTTGCTTTTTTATCAATACAAATACATTACAATACTACTTTCCTGAATAAATAGTTGTTTTTGCAGTTGTAGTCGTATGAGGGCAGTTCAGCAGATAAACAGATGTATGAAACAGTTTTGAGAGCGCTCGCCACACCCGCTTTTAGGCGATTAATTGATCGGCAGGACATGTCTTTAGTAGAACAAGAATTTCTTTAGGCGACTCCAGCCCTAAATAACATATTTCTAAATAGAGATAGACTTTTAGCATATGGCTATCTGCTTTAAATCTCCAACATGAGCCAATATGTTTCAGTGGACCACCTGACTAAAGGACAGACCCTTAGCTTAATTTGAACATTTTAATTAAGGTGGTACGGCTCAAAATGTGACTACACTGCTCTCTGATGGGTTTGCAGTGAAATAAAGTCATGAATAGGTTTGGTGCCATTTCAAACCATATAACTTGGGTAGAAATGATCAAAACTGCCCGATATATTGGCCTAAAACAATTGGTATCAGCATCATCCATGAAAAAAAATCATATCGGTCAATCTCTATTCCTAAACTCCATGTTGTTTTCCTTGTCCTATAGTGTCCCCAGTGACAGACAACGCGGTGGCCGGTCTAGCCTCCGATGAGACGTCCATGGGCAGTAATGAGTCCATGTCCTCTCAGTCCTCGTCTGCCTCCGCCTCCGAGACCCCCACCGACAAGAGCGACCACACCTCCCTGTCCTGTAGCCTCAGCTCTGGCAACAACTCCAAGTAAGTAACAGTCAACACTTTACTACTAGTATGAAATATCTAATAAAATGCATATAGTAGGCAGTTAAAATTCACTGAAGACCATAACTGTATTAAGATGTTTTATAAGTTTCACTCCCCCTTCAGAGCGCTATCATATTACAATTAGCGTGAAATGAAACTATTGCACATCACATCAGGTTTGTGAAGCTGTAGTGTAGTGTTTTGTGTCATGCTTTTGTATATATATTTACATTTATGTAATAGCTGTGCGAAAGTATGGGTGACGTAGGGTTGTGGGCTGAACTTTGGATAGGATCGTACTGCTAACTGTAATAGGGGTTCAAATAGGGCCTGGGAGAGATTGCTAGATTACCTAAACATTCATGGATGACATCTAAAACCTCTTCAGGCATGTTTCTGATGAGGAAGGAGGGCTTATAACAGGGTAGAAAGCTCCATAAACTCGATTTTGCATAATACCGCCTCTTTAACCTTAAGCTCAATATGAAAAATAAAAAACCTTTTAAATAATTTTGGCCTTTTTGGGATTTGTATTAAGTATGTATTAGTTGTTTTACCTTATAATTATGAGTATTCACGGAAAGAAGGAGCTGTTCCTATGCCATCCTGTAACATTATTCCAAAATAGTAAAAGTTCACTTAACATCATTTGGAATTTAAAAAAATCCCACTTATTCTTTTCATTGCAAGATTACACAGGTATAATATGTGTATTTAATTTTACTTTGATAAAACACTGCACTCTGAAGTAGTATTTGTTTCTACATCTGACACTTGGTAACATGTCACCCTTTGGCATAAATGTTAGGTTGGGAGTTTTGGAGTTTTTGGAGTGGATTGAATAATTGCAATATTTATACAAAGTCTTGCAAGATTGCTCTCAACAATCCTATCTTCTGCCAGTAAAATGTTCCAAAGATGTAATCAAAAATATTGCACAAAAGACTTTATTTTCTTTGTGCTCAGTCCAGACACATTTAGTAAAACTGTCATTAAGGTTTCGAGTGCTCCAAATACACAGCTCCCCTGCATTAAACTATGATTTGCCATACTTATTATTATTATTCAAATACTTTTTTAGAGATCGACATTTTAGAGGTGGTACTCAGATACATTTACTCGAGTAACTTTTTAAAGAACTTGTACTTTTCAGAGTACTGTTCTTACAGCGTACTTTTGCTCCTACTTAAGTCATATTTTTCTTGAAGTAACAGTACTCAGACTTGAGTAAAAGTTTTGGTCTATAGTCTATAAGTGCTGCACTTTTTATGTTGTGAATGTGAAATGATTTGAACATTTGCGTTTCTTGTGCCGCTCTTTCACATATAATTTAGTTCTCATTTTTATGTCTATTATTACCAGATGGTACCAGATTTCTCTATTATTTTGTCCTTATAAGTATAAATCTGACAAATCTCTTACCTGAGTAATGTCCTGGATGGACCTCTGCTTTGTACTTCCACTTGAGTAATATTATTTTGAAGTAACGATACTCTTACTTGAGTAAACTTTTTGGCTACTCTAACCACCTCTGGATGAGATATACATCAAATTAATATCAAATAATTGAATTGAACCTATGCCAAGAGTAACTGTCAGGATGTAGTACCTGATTTATAATTTGAAGTTATCACAAGGACAAAATCATAAATAATGCACAAAATCTGGCATTTTCAAAGGACAGACTTAGAAATTCTTTTTTTTAAAATGGAAGAGTACTGTTACTTCAAACTAAATACTACCAACTAAGAAGAGGTGTTTGAAAAGGGCTCTGAGAAGTACAATTTCTTAAAAAAAAGTTACTCACAGAAATGTAAACAGTAAATAAACAGTACTACCCACCTTTGACTGTAAGAACTACAATGTACTGAGAGGTTTTTAACTGTCAAAAAACTACTGAACAATATGAAACTGTTTTTGTCACTTTTGCCCATAGGTTATTCCCCACTATCCAGACAGCTGGAGGTTCAATTCTCGCTTATTGGCCGTGTGAAAGTGTCAGTATGATTGGAGACAGTTAAAGATTGCCTGGCATTCAGACTGAAATCCTCTGAATAGAATTTGCAATCTGGTCACTACTGCTCCTCAGACAGTGCTGTCCAATCAACTTTGTTTATTTCTGTGACACATGGGAAAGGGCAAGCTCACTGGTCATCTATCATTTAGAACAAAATCGAACTTCTCTCACAAATTAAAAGTGTTTAGTGTTTTGCCCATTGATTCTGCAGAAGTTTCTCTGATTGGCTAATCCACCTGTCAATCACTCCTATTTCAACTCTGGGAGATAAGCTCAACACGACACGTTTTTGTATGGGAAAAGTGTACGGTCTTGATGGTTTAACAGGCCGTTGGTGCGGAGTAATTGCCACTTTTTCATGCGTCAGGGCAGTTGAGGTCACATGAAGGTGCTGTAAGGTCTTAAAAACGTGAAAAAACACAACTGTAGTTCATTTTAAACAGTGTGCAGTGCTCCAAAGTTATTCCTCATTTACCTTATGCTTTCTGACCATCCTATTTATTCAAAGCGCTGAAAACAACGTGGAGTTTTACTAACAGCAACAAGCATGCTAAGGGGCACCTCCTGATATTGCACAATAAAACACTTTCTAATTAAATGGAGACAGCACCCAGCCGACATATTTTGACCTCAAGAGCTGTAATATATCTGAACTGGGGCAAGACAAATTGTGCATGGGAAATAATCTAGTGCATCCCCTTTAAGAAAGAGATTTAAAGTGCTTCCTTTGAGTATTTGGCAAAGCACAATGCAAATCCAATTCTAATTTATTGTTGACATCATCTGTAACTGACGCTTATATTTACGACATCATAAATACTTTATTTGGGAGGATTTCTATAAACTCTTAAGAGGCCTTGTGCACTAAAACATACAAAGACCTCGTTAGTACTCGATTAGCGTTCTGCGTATTATAAAATTAATATAAGGATTTGCCACTTCAAAGTATAAATGTAGTAGTTTAGAAGTCTACCCCACGCCTCGCTCTTGTCTCTCCTCTGCCGTCTCTCTCTTCTTCCTCTTCCTCTCCCCTCTCTCCGAGTCCTTGGTCCGTTTTGTTGTTTCCAGCCCAGGACATGTCTCGAATGCTGATGTGAAACATGAATTATTGGGTTATTCGGCAGATGTTAGACTCTGCTGTGTCATGTCTCCACAATCACCTTGAAGAGGAGCAGTAGGGTATACTTTTTTCAAACACTGCCCTTTTCCCCTCTACATTACCTGAAGACAAACTGTAAAAAGCCTAGTACAATCTGCATAGTGCTAGCAATGGTTTGTTTAATAATTTAGGCTGTTAGCATTAGCCATCGCAGCAGTTTATTAGGCATATTAGAAGTCCTATATTATGCTAAATGCTTTTTATTTTATTTTAATGCTTTCTCTTCTAAAACAGAAGTGATGCTGTCATGCTATGTTTGGTTTCATTTAAACAACTCAAAATGCCTTGTTTCACACTGGATGATGTCATTGGGTGGGAATCCAGGAAGCGCTTCTAAGCTCGCAATAACTAGCTGTGTTTACTCAGCTTCTCTCTGCTGTGACTTTTTTGTGTGCTCAGAAATTATGATTTGCTTGATTGTATTTCTTTCACATCCATCTATAAATCTATTATTTTATTGTGTAAGTGTCCAAATCTAATTTCAAGGCAAAATAATGCAAAATACAGGACTTTCGGCTAATATTAAAGGCAGTGATATCATATCTCCCATTAAACTATTTGTCTCTTTTTTTCCTTTTCTGTCAGATGACCATCCTGATAGTACCAGTTACTAATGCGACATTGTTGGTGAAGTGTCTTGCCCTGGGACACAAAGGCAGTCTCATATTGTGTCATCAGACTTAAGCTAAGCGTCCCCCCATGGCCTGTAGGCTACTATGCAATGCTGGACCCGAGTAACACATCCCTCTTGTCGTTGCCTGAGAAATGACTATAAATTACCATCTCCCCTCGTAAATACTTTGAACATTACAGGCTGCAGCATATAAATCCAGACACAATTCAGTTGGAACATGTAAATCAAAACACGAACATAAATCATGTCTTTTACTGAGTGTATTTATAGACACCACATCTTCCAGTATCTTTTCACTCCATGATTCTCTTACATTACTGTAAAGTTTAAACTTGGCTAGTACATCTTTGTCAATTGTCAGTGGACTATATATAAATGCTTATGCATTCAACACTGAAAATTATATGAATATATACAATATATATGCCAAATACAATCATCATATATATGCTGTAAGGTTCTGGTGTAAGGAAACACGCCAAATTTCTTCTGGTCGTTTATTTTCTGAACACAAGGGCTACTGTAGGCCACAACCCACACCAAAATAAGAGCAAAACAACAGCAGTCTCAACTCACTAGAACCAGTCTCCAAAACAGACCAGGGACTGACCAATACAAACTTCATGTGAACCTGTCGGCATAGCAACAAAGTGTCACATAAAAGCAGCCACATTAACAAAAACAGTAACAAGAACAACAAAAGGAGTCAACTCTGAACTGAACACAAAATATTACATCATTACAATGCTACATACTGTACATACACACTGTACATACACACTGTACATACACACTGTACATACATACTGTACATACACACTGTACATACACACTGTACATACACACTGTACATACACACTGTACATACATACTGTACATACATACTGTACATACATACTGTACATACACACTGTACATACACACTGTATATACACACTGTACATACACACTGTACATACACACTGTACATACACACTGTACATACACACTGTACATACACACTGTACATACACACTGTACATGCATACTGTGCATGCATACTGTGCATACATACTGTACATACTAGGGATGTATCAATCTGATAACTCGTATCGGATATCGACCTCGAAAAAATTGCTGAATGGGATCAAATTCCAAATATCTCTATTAATCAATTGTGTACTGTTCCATCCATGCTGTCTATGTGACCTGTTGGATATAAGAGTATAGGTATGAGAGGAGATACGAGGATTAAAAAATCATGATAAAACACTTTCCAGTTTCCATGAGCCTGTGTAGATAGTGATCTAGTTACAGCATACGGACAGCCCTCTACGTCACTTACAATTGCATAACCCAGAATGTCTCCACTGTGCACAATCCCACATATGGTTCATCATGTTGGAGCAGAGGAAGCACTGACCAGCAGGGGGCCGTAAATCTCAGGGCTGATTTGTTCGGGAGACAGGTGGCCGTGAGTTGGCGGAGTAAATGTTATTGACATTGGAGGGAGATTCATCTTGTTTACCTTATAGTCCTTTATGAATACTCGCACCATATGTCACTGCGGTGTCAGCCTGGCATTGTTCACTTGTAAATCTTTCCATGTTTAGAGCAACGCATGTGGGGCCAGGGCTACAGAGGAGTGGGTCAAAATATAAAATAGAAAAGAATAGAGTAATAGTGTTTGATAAGCATGTACAATATATATGTTACTATTAAAATACCTACAGGTGTTAAAATGCAATGTTTTGCTGCAGTAGAAAGATGATGAAAGGTCTTAGTATAGCCAAGAACACGAAGTCTGTTATTTTAATACTTTTCAGTTCTAAATTAGTGAATTCTGAGATTATAGGTTAATTTGGGAATAATAGTATTATGTCTAAAATACAGCAATACAAATTAATGATAAAGCCATAGTGCCATACATAGACTGTATATATAAATGTACATAGCTAACCTTTTACCATTTACTTTTTTTTCTTTTTTTTTGGGGGGGGGTGGGGGGGGGGGGGTTATGGATTTGTGATTTGTTACCTCAACTAGGAATGATTAAAAAAATGATTTCCTTTAGTTATGTATAGTAATTGCAAATGTAGTGAAACATGTCAATAGTAGTGTTTTTTTTTTTCGTTTTTTTTCTATGATGTCATATTAACCCAACACATCTGAAATTAACCAAACAAATGAAAAGTATATCAATTAAACTTGGCCCTAAGATAGATCCTTGAGGTGCGCCACAGGTAATGCATGCTTGTTACTATGTGATGTACCTACAGGGACTATTGCCTTAACTTGACAACATAAATAACACATTGCAACAAACTCTTGACTAGTTTGACTCTAGACCACTGTACACAATATTTTCTAGATTTCGTATATTAATTGCCTCTGCTCGTAAATGTTTTCTTCGTCTCTTCACTCAGACATGCATTGTAAAAAAAAACAAAAAACCAAAACAGCTAGAGGTAGACAGATTTTTCCAATATTTGCACTTTTTTGGTGTATCGGCTATCGTCCTTAAATCTCCAGCAGAGGCCGACATTTTGTTTGGCACAACCAGCTGGTTAAATATGCATAATGAATATATGCATAGAGCTTTATTTGAACACTTAAATCCATAGAGGGTACTGCAAAAATTCAACTATACACAGCTGTCATATCCAGTTTGTAGTAAATCAAGGTCGTGGTTGAGTTTGTACTAAAATCAAATCATTTGGGGAAAAATACCAACATCCGCTCCACATATCACCTCAAAAATATCGGACTTTGGTTTCTCTGGATTCTAAACAATTGGTATCGGCATCAGCCATGAAAAATATCGAGCGATCTTTAATAACAGCAAATGTTACTGACTTCTGTGTGGAATAGATGTAACCGAATCTGCCCGGTCACACACTAATGCGCTCCCGAGTCGCTATATCATCGGGCAATAACTCTTTTTGGAGCGTGGCATGATTTATCTTCTCCGTCATCTTCCTCGTCGCGCCTCATTTCTCCTCTTCTCCCTAAATACAGTCGCAGTTTGCCTCCAGCCATATCCAAAAGGGTTACCACTCTGCCACCATGCCTTACTTCTCACTACCGGACAGCTGTGAATCATAAAATGGTGGATCAGAGCTGATTTCCTGCCCACCCAAACTTGTAGAGACTGCGAGTTGCGGAGATAGAAGTCTGAGCCAGTACTTTTCACTAGAAACGTCTTTTAAAATCCCTCTTCTGTCTGTGTTGCGCTAGTACAAAGAGTAGCTAGCCCTGAGCTCATCCCTGTGTTAGCTCCCAGACAGGATCAGAGAAGCCTGGAGAGAAAGGTCGAGCATTCCTGCGCTAATCAGAAGCTGCACCACTCTACCATTTTTCTTTCTATAGAGCAAAAAAAAGATTTTTTTTTTTTTTTTTATAAAAAACATAAAGTTTGAATGCATCAGTGGGTCAAATGTTGTCGGACAGGTGCTGTTTGGGGATCGAGGAGGTAAGTAGACTGGAAAAAACAGAAGATCTGAGGCACTGATTTAACTTCTTTATTAAAATCCTTTATTTAGTCAAAAATATTTTACAGGGGAAAAAACGTAATTTATGGTAGAACATTCCAACTAGGGGAGACTTGACATTCCATTATGTGACTTTACTGGTAGTCATCCACCTTGAATGTTCCACAGTATGGCAACATCTATCTTCAAAAACAGGTGTTTTTATTGCTCAAAATAATATCTTGGAAAAGCAGGCATTCTTACTGTAAGCTGGCTTGCCTCTCCACAGATCTGATCTGTAACATGGCATGTTCATTCGTGTCACTTTTCTCCATGGATAAAGATCTTTTCCATACAAAAATTTGATATGTTTTAGTTTTTAAACTCCCTTTCTGTCTCTGTAAGCATTTCATTAGTGATCATGAAAAATCACAACATATTATTGTTATTTTAGCTAGCACATGCAAAAATGCTTATTGACATCCGAGCTAGTCCATTTCGGTTTTGTGTGTTGGTTGACTCTTTGTGGTTCGAGTTGTTACATAAAAAAGGTTTTGGATCATGGTTTTGTGGATCTGCCATCATGTCTGAACTTGGCACTCATCATTTTACACAGAGGTATATAACCTATGTGCTGGGTCTAGGGTGACGTTATTGATTCATGATTTATGCAAAAAGCACCCTCTACCTCCAGGTGTATCTGTGTTGGAACATCGGTTGTTTCTTCATTACTCCGCATTTCAGATAAATAATTGCTTGAACCCCAAATTCAAGGCAAACATTAGCAACAGCTGGATAGGGATGTTGGCAAATGCACCGCTTTTACAGTGTATTTCCACACTAGCCTCATTTACTATATTTAATCATGTTTACAGAAGAGGCTTAACATGGGCAGAAACAACGACCGAGCAATTCAAAGGCCCATGCTATTTTTGTTGGAAGTAATAGCAAACGATTTCCCTCGGTTTGGCTTAGCTGTAATTGTGAAAAGCCATTTTGGGATGAATCCATTTACCTCTGCTACACTGAACCAGTTTCTAGGGCAGCCATTCACTGACTTTGCTGTCTATTGAATGTCATTATTTGGATGTTTACTCTGGGGTGAGATGGATATGCGCACATAAACTATTTTGATTTGCAGTTTGTAGAGAAAATAATGATACTTATATGGCATTATGTTTTGTCCTAATATGTTCTATTTTGGTAGAGCAGCATGCAGTCAAAAAAATTTGAAAATGAAGTTCGTACATGGCAGTGGGTGGGAATGAAGGGGAAACAATTATAACATTATAATTTTTAATAATGGGTTCGCTCTAATGTTTGCTTGTTGAGTTTAGTGGGTTTAGACTATACCTTCTCTGTATTTCAACTAATTTCTTTCCAAATTTTAGGATGGGCATGGCGCAGTGACTTTGGTGAAGGTTGTTATTTCCACATTAGTTTCTAAGTCTTACCTAAGTCCTCTTCTTGGAGCCTGCTTGTTGGCTGTGCTGCTCAGGTCCTGCAGGTGCGGGCTTCCTGGCGGTGACCCAGCAGACAGCGTCCGGCCGGGCCGCGGGTTAATGAGTGGATTTGGTGCACTGCAGCGCCTGTCCCCCATGCTGATGTGGAGCAGCTGAGCTCCACAGTGGCCCTGGCTGCTGCAGAGCTATAAATCACCACGGCCAGAGTCGGAGAGAGCCGGCCGGGATGGAGCAGCACCTCTGGGATGGACAGGCTCAAGTCCCTCGCTCACTAGGGCATAGTATATCCACATCAAATCAAAACTGCAGTTTGAGTTGTTGCAATTATCAAATCAGAGGCTTAATTAGGTAATAGAATGTCTTCTTGTCATTGACATTTTATAGGAAAATCTTGCACTTGTAGTTTGTACATGTTCTGAAATGAAAGGGATTCTATTAATTTATCAATGACATTCTCTCAAATGTGAACGCTCCTGGAGTTGTTTACATTGTGCACTTTGAACAGAATCTCACTTAACACAGTGCAACAATGGCTCAGTGGATAGAGCAGTGGTCCTCTAACCGACAGGTCAGAGGAACGATTCCCACCAAGTGCTGCTGTTATCTGTGGTGTGAGTGTTGGTGGTGGTTTGAGGGGCCAATGGTGGGGCCAGTGGTGTTGATTGGCAGCATCCGTCAGTCTTCCCAGGGGCATCTGTGGCTACAATAGTACTTTACCAGCACTGAGTATAGAGTGAATGAATAATGACTACAGTGCAGCCCTTTATTATTAACAGAATACTAAACATCTAATCTAATCACAATCGCAATACTTGGAAAATTGCATTTTCTTCCAAAACTGTACAGCCCTAACGCTCACCTCACATCTCCTTCTTAAAATGTGTTCCCTCCACCACAGCCAATGTAACGGTCCAGCCCGGCCCCTCCTAGCTGCTCTCTAATTGCCTTTATTAACGTCTCTATGGGAGCGGCAGCTAGGAGCAATTTCCTCATTATGTGCAGTATTAGCACTGGCCCCGGGGCAGGCATGGAGCGCAGAGGGGTGCCTGGCTGTGGCTCTCCTCTGCTCTGCTCCTGTCTGCTCCTGTTGGCTTCTTCAGGACCCCTGCCTCCTCACACTCAGCACAGACACTCCCCATCCCCCACAAGACAGCAGGGCAGACACTTCAGCGCACCAGGCTTTAGTTTACTCTGAAAGTAGCGTCTGTGAGCACACATGGATCAAACTGCACTTATATCACCAACCTTGGCTTTTTAGAACAATATCGTGCAACGTTATATTGAGACACCGAACACACATTACAAGATTCTATAACTGATCCACAGTTCAGTGTGATTCCAGCTTCTATAGATGAATGCTGTTGTTGTGTCCTTGGGCAAGACACTTCGCCCACAGTGTCTGCGTACATTGGTGTATGAATGTTTGAGTAAACAGATGAGTGATTCCTCGATTTAAAGCGCTTTGAGTGCTCTGAAGGTGGAAGAGCACTATCATATTTTCCGAAGTATAAGTCGCACTGGAGTATAAGTCGCACCAGCCAAAAAATGTATAGAAGAAAAAAAAACATATATTTCACATATAAATTGCATCTGAGTGTAAGTCGCACCCCCAGCCAATAAAAATGTACCCCTTTTAACCAAATACTGTTCAAATTCAGACTTTTGTTGTAATTAGCAAGCACTTGGTTCTAGTTATTAATAAAATTTATATGGTTCAACATTTGTGAATTGTACTTTTAAATATTTCTTATGAAAGTAATATGTAATCAATAAGGAAAACTGTTTTTGCCCCTATTTGGGAGTATGACGTGACATTCAAGAATCAGAAAACAACCAATAGTTGTTAAGCCCTATCACACTAACTAAAAATACAAAAAAAAGTTGCTGGTTCAATCCCTCAAGTTATACTGCCGTTACATCCTTGGACAAAACGGTCCAGATCACATTGCTTGTAAGATGTGTTTATAGATTGCAGTTGGTGGTGGTTGGATATTGTGAGCACAGACTGGCAGCACTTAGGTGTGAATGAATGAGTCTTGTAAAAATGTGTGTAAATGTTATTAAAAGAACTCTACACATTTTTTAACATTCGCTCCAGTACAGATATATTGTAAAAGCAAGTCTTAAGGTCAGAATGACACCACTGTGCAGTGTCTGCATTTAGTTAATCGTTAATTATATACTTTTTTTTCCTCTGCACAGCAGGAAGTGTGCTATTAGCATGCTTGTTGCTGTTAGCAGTGGTGCGAGGCAAAAACACTCCGCTCTGGCCTCTGAAAGATCTGAAAAGCTCTTATCAGCTCATCTCAGTGAATAATTGTGATGCTCGGAAGGTGTTAGGAAAGAGAATAACTTTGAATCACTGCAAACAGTTTTAAATGAACTAGTCTTGTTTTTCACATTTTTAATACATTAAAAATCAGGTACGGCTCTCTAACCAGTCCTTTTTACTAATAAAATGAAACGCGCTGCTTGTCCTTTGGTTAATTAGGTCGACACAATCGCACCTGCATTTCAACAAAGCGACTATTTGACCAGTGCCTTGTTGTTCAAACTTAATCTTGGACTGTGGTGGAATAGACTCCCCTGTGCTTCTGGCTCATTAAAGTTGCAGTCTTTTGGTGGTCCAGAAACACCTTGGCTTACAATGTGTTTTCACCTTGTCGCCATAACAACAAGTCGCATTGTTTACAAGTCTGAGTTTCACCATTAGACCTAACCAAATATTTCAACTATTGCTAAAAGTTTTGGTACTTTTGCATTTTTTTACTACAAAAACAACCCGTCAACAACATGGCTTCAAAAGGTAAACTGTAGAAAGATAAACTACATAAACCATGATCCTTCGCTCTACTTCAGTGCTGTCGACATTACAAAATTGCTAGTCTACATGGAGATGTTGTTGTTTTGCCTGGAATGTTCCACAGTATGGCATTTATTTGTAATTTATTTTATTACAGCTGTTTATGAATGTTAAGAAATCACATTCTTTATGCGACTGTCGCCTCTCCTCAGATCTGACCTGTAACTTAAGTGGCCTAGTGGTGCTGCCTGCTTGTCTCCGTGAAGATAGCCATACTGCGGAACATTCAAGCAAAGCAATAACATCTCCATGGCGACAAGCAGGCGGCAAAACCTCCATCAGTAAAAGCTACGTAGTACATTTTTTGGGAGGAACAATTGTGCAATAAATACAATAATTATACCTAAAATCGCCACTTCATTGTATTGTAGCATTTATGTGTTTCAGCGTTCTGTAATATGCAACATTTTTTCTCATTCAAAAGATATAATATTTGGTTTTAAATTGATCACTATGGCAACAGTTCCATTTTTTTACATCATTCTGAAACCCATGGATTGATGTCAGTTCCACAGTTCCTCTAATAGACTGTATTTGTGAACGCAGGATGTCGACAGCAGCCACTTCCTGGTCCTGTCCCACATCAGAGAGGTCCCCCGCAGCCCCGGACAAAGATCCGCCTGAGGAAAGGTAACTGGGGCTCTGCGCTTTGAAATGTCTGTCTGGACTCCTCCTGGTTTCACTGGATGGTGGGGGTGACATACTTCTGCTGTACTTTAATCCATTACCAGTCGAATGTTTGGACACTCTTTTTCCATTTATGTTTCCTCTGTATTTCCATGATTATGAATGCACACATATGGAATAAACTCAAAATAACTCGAAGCTTGTTTTAGGATTTATTTTGTTATAAAGAGCCACCCTTTTCTTTGATCACTGCTTTGCACTTTTGGTTTATCTTGACATCTTGACAAGAAACATCTGTGAAGTGGAAACCATTTCAGGAGACTTCATCATAAAGATCACTGAGAGAAGGCCAAGGGTTTGCAGTGCTGGCAACGAAGCAAAGGGTGGATACTTTGAGGATTTGAATATAAAATGTGAAATATATCTAGTTTTAGTAGTAACTTTTTGTTTGCTACATAATTCCATTGCATCTTATATTTGATGTCTTTCATATGCATATAAAATGTAGAAAGTAGTAAACATAAAGAAAACAGTGTGTCTAAACTTTTGCCTGGTATTGTGTGTGTGTACAAGGGAAGTCTTTTAAAAGTTAGTGTTACAGTTGTGTTAATTAAATTAGAGTTGAAGCTGAAAAATTAGAGCTTTAAAACACAAAGGTATTATTCTTAAATTAAAATTCAACGATGCTACCAACAGCAAAGCTGCGAACTAACAATAACATATTATCTTTATCATTTAGAGACTCAGATATGCAATAAATATTCAGTTTGTTCTTCAATATTTGTCATTTTTGCCTGCATTATTTTGCTAATAGTGTAAGAAAGAAATGCTGATGTTACCAGTGAATGAAGAGATTTAATTTTTGTATTTTTGTTTTGAGATGTAATTTTTGTTTTGATTACTTGGTTAAATTTTTTTAGAACATTAGATTAGATTATTATCTCAACATTTAATACGTCAAAAATGGGAGCCATCCATACAATGAAGCAAATAGAAAAATGTGACCATTTACCATTTACAATTGTAACTAGATACTCATTAGCAAGTATCAATACTAAAAAAAAATCACATAAACTGAATAAAATTGGACCGTTTTTTCTTGAGTTACTGTATGACCACATAGTATTATAAATAAATACTACTGTTGTCCTAAAAATGCCAATAGTGTCTAAAAAATTGCTTTTAAAATGACCATGTTGGTATCAAAATCAGTATTATTTAATTCCAGTCTGAAATGTAAGAAGTAACCACTGAAATTACCTTGCGACAAACAACAAGCGGTGTTGACTCATACGTGAATAGATTTGTTCTATATCTGAACATGAAAGTCCTCAAGCATACAGTCATTTCTCCACACACTTCATTAACTATTATTATTACCCATACTGCATCACTCCTCCTTACACACCACTTACACGCAACACAACAATACTTCTACGATCCTTCACTTTATTTTTGTGTCAAAGTTGTTGCCTTTCATTGATCACAAAATATCTTCGTTGCTTTAAAGTCTACTTGGAGTTTTGACTAATTCCCACATTACAAAGCCTTTGGCCGGGCGGTGTGCACATTATACGCTGTGTACGCTATGGCTCCGGCTAAATAATGAATCTACGCTAGTGCTTTCAGATGTCGCGCAGGCTAAAGCAAAAAGCCCTGTCAGTCTACGGAAACCCATTAATGCCTTTTTCATGTAGATACGGACCACCATTTTACCCAATAGAACGTATTCTCTCGCATTCAAAATTCAGCTACTTTGCTAAACATTGTATTGACAGCACCCTGACCACATTTTGAGCTTTTTCTATATCGTAGCCGTGGCACAGAGAGATTATGAAATATTTATCAGGGCTTGGTGTTTTGAAGGAGCTATTTCGACATGCTAATATAAGATAACGCACCGCAATGGCTAGCAAAACAAGCTTTCTAGTGGAGGAGTTGTTATGTCGACGCTAACGGATGTCGGCTTTTTGCTAACCTTTTGCAAAGCCGTGAATGCCGCCGCTGTGATGGGGCTCTTTTACATCAAACTGATTTTAAATGTGCTTTCTGAACTCCCGAATGCGCATTTGAAAGCAGGACCCGAAGCTCCTATTCTGGCTGTGTTTTCAGCATACAACCTGTTTTCCAGTCCCCCCGCTAGTTTTAATTATCTCACCATGGCTGGTTCTAAAATCGCACAAAAGCAAGCACAAATGTAGAGGAGAGAGTGTGATTGGGTGGTCTATGGGGTTGCTGTTTCCACACTAAGGGAGCAGGGCGGGAGTCAGACAAAGATCTAAACCAGGACTTAAAGGGCCTGGGTCCTCTTCAGAGCCATGTTTCAGGGTAAACTGTTAGCCTCGTACATGCCCCTGTTGACCCATGACAGATCAGGGTTGCAGCTAGCAGTGTTTTTAGTAATCTATCCCATATTAACTTCAACCAGTTGAGTAATCTTTCAGTGTTTTACCTTGCATAAACTATCCTTTAAACTGTATTACACTGTGTTCCAAATTGAACAAATCTCCCAATGATTTTTTCAAAAATAAAAACTTAAAATGCACTGTTCCAAATTATTATGCAACAGTTTCAAACCATGTTATTGTTGTAAAGACCTCAAAATGGCCATTTGTTTATTTTTCAATTAGAAGCATTAGCATATTACTTAAATCAAAAGCTATTTCAGTCAAAACATCTTTAACAGGTCAAGTTACATTTTAACATAGGACCTTTTATTTGAGAGGAGCTCTTTGCAGGATATCAGAATAGCCTCCCAGTGCTGCTGTTTGGATGTGAACTGCCTCCCGACCTCATAGATCTTTCACTTGAGGATGCTCCAAAGGTTCTCAATAGGGCTGAGGTCAGGGGAGGATGGGCCACACCATGAGTTTATCTTCTTTTATGCCCATAGCAGCCACTGATGCAGAGGTGTTCCTTGCAGCGTGAGATGGTGAATTGTTGCATGAAGATGATTTTGCTACAGAAAGCACGGTTCTTCTTTTTGTACCATGGAAGAATGTGCTCAGTCTGCTTGTAATCATTGGTTAAGGGTGTCCAAATAACTGCAAGCCTACACCTCCTACACCTTGATGTTTGCTGGACTCCAGAGGCATCCGCACCTTCAAATACCTGTTTGCCGCTTTGTAATGGGATTTTAGCAGCTGCTGTCTTAATCCGATGTATTTGTCTGGTAGAAACCTTCCTCATTGTGCCTTTATCTACACAGATCTGTGTATGCTCTGAATCAGCTACAAATCTCTTAACAGTATGATGATCACGCTGAAGTTTTCATGAAATATCTAAGGTTTCCTACCTTGTCCAAGGTATTCAACTATTTCACGCTTTTCAGCACTAGAGAGATCGTTTTTCTTTCCCATATTGCTTGAAAATGGTGGTCTGCTTAATAATGTGTAACGTCCTTCTTTATACACTTATCTCACACAGGCATTAACATTTCTCTCTTGTTTAAACACTCTCAAAGTTCAAACCTTCGCCTTTGTCGATGCGGGACGTTTCATCGACATTGTGGGTTTTGTCGGGGAGAAAACACTGAGTCACACTGTGATCCAACATTTATGTAAATTTGTCTGAACACATTGTGTACTGTACAGGAGACACGGCACGGAGGAGACTGATGGACAATGGTTTACAGTCCAACAGCCAATCAGGACGCACAACACAATGCACGTTCATACACTGTAAAAAAACATGCTAAAAATTCTGCAAAACAGCAAGACCGCGAAAGGTGAACCGCGATATAATGACAACTAAACAACAAAAAAATCCCTCCTGCCCGGAAAGGATTTTTCTCATCGAGTGCAGTGTAATCACAAACTGCCCGTGTTCAGCTGACAGAGCACTTACAGCTTTCACAAAGGTCCAGTTTTGTGGCAATTTTAACCTATTTTCAGATCATAAACTTTTCTTCAGCTCAAAATCCGTCTATTGTCTTAACAAACGTTTTTTATTTGTTACTTTCAGGTATGCTTTATGTCCACTATAGCTAAGCCCAAGCGCTGATTGGTTAGAGAGGTCACATGGTACGACATGAACGAGGATGTGAGCGATGTGAACGAGCCACAGGTTTAGAGCATGGTTCAGAAGCTCCTGGAAGCACAAACATTATTTATAATTTATCATTTATTTATTATTCCCTTGCCTCTGTCTCGGCCGCTCGCTCTCGTCGCACAGAGTCTCATGGGGAGTAGCTCAACTGCGCATGGTCGAGGGCTCTGCAGGACCAGATGTACCTAGCCGCTAAAGGCTAAAATAGCGTCATGCGTCATTGAGCACAGCCCATTGACTTAAATGGGCGGCCATGTTTAGGGCCCGGAGCTTGGTTATGGTTCACGGTTAAAACAAAGAGGGAGTTTCTGCTTGAAATAACACATTTTATTATTAATTGCACATCAGTTTGTCCCCAAAAACGGTAACATTCCAATTTGATAGACACCAGTTAATGTCCCTAGAATATTTCTTATGAGTTTATTTGTCAACAGACTGCACTGTAAAAAGGCCACATTAAATCTGAACTCCAGTTGCCATAGCAATGAATTAATTTAAATTTGATGTCAAATCACTGCCCTGTGCTCTGCAGGATTGAGGTGGGGTCATTTTGCAGCGCTAGCTCCATGTGACGTTCACTTAAGCCTCTGTGTCGTCCTCGTCCTGGTCTTTTATCTAAAATCACTTACTATAACTGAACACATTCTACAGATGTTGCCAAACATTAGGTCCTTTTTCTGTGGTCTTGGCTAAATGAGATCGCTGTGTCCTGTCTGCATTTAATTATACACTGTTTTTTTTTTTTTTGTTCGAGTGCCTGGAAGTGTGCTGTTAGCAGGCTAGTTTTTTTGTTTTGTTTTTTTAGCTTAACGGCAAAGTCCGCTCTGGTTTCTGAAAGTTGTCAAAAGTGCTTAGGATGCTCAGAATGCATTAGAAAAGGAATAACTACAGACTGCTGCAAACTGCTTAAAATGACCTTTTATTTTTCACATTTTTTAAAGGGTAAAAATCAGGTACGGTGCCTTTAAAAGCCGCTGTAGTCTTTACCCAGAGCAGTGTTACACATGTGTTTACCAGTCATCTCCAGCGCAGATTGAAGCATGCTGTAATCCTCCTTCCATTCACCGATTGCCTTCATTTTTCAGTGTCAGCAGCAGCAGCAGAAAAGCCATGGCAGTGTACCCGTGTGAGGCCGAGCACGAGTCGGAGCTCTCCTTCCAAGTTGGAGCTATATTCAACTCCGGTAAGTCTTATCACCAACCCCCAACCTGCCACCATATTGGATCTGGGGGGAGGCAAACCAAAAAGGGCCAATCTGATCTTCAGAGGAGACAGAGGTGCAGGTGGGATCGGGAGGAAGAGAAAAGGTTTAATCACTCACAGGAAATGAACATTTTGTTGGTGCTCTCTTCGATGGTGAGGTGAGACAGGACAATAAGTGTTTTGGTGCAGATTGAAGAAAGATCAGGCCTTTAAAGTTTCTGTGGCAATATAGATAGCTTTACACCATTTATTTTACACATAAGTGTCACAGTGTTTACTTAATGCAATAACTGGGACATTTTTATTTAAAAAAAAAATACAAAATACTCTTTTGACTGTTTCTTTCATAAAGTATGCATGAGAATTTTCTTGACATGACATTTTGGCCTTCACTAATATGATGAGAGCCAGCAGTAAGTGAAAGCTCTAACCTGGTGAGCAATACTGAAAAACTGCATCTTTAGACATGAACCAAAAAGCAGGTGACAGTAGAGAAGATGAAATAGTCAGGACCTTAAATGTATTGCTTAGTCTGGAATGTTCCACATTAAGACGTTAAAGCTTTTTTTCACCAAAACAGTTGTTTAACACCACCAAGCCAGTTTACAGGTCAGATCTGTGGACAGACAAACCCATTAAGTATGGAGAGCTGCAAACTCTTGTTTTCATACACATGCTTCTTGTAAATGTTATAAACCTGTGCTAATGATTACAAGCTGTTGAAAAAGCTTAAAGCATAAAATACTAGACTAACTTTTAAACAGACATTATGTATTCTGATAAATAATGAAAAATAAAACAAATAATTTCTTTCTGTCTTGATAAAAACCCAAGTACTTCAGTCCTAACTTGTCTCAAAATAGTTTGAGGCTTTGTGTGAGACAGCCATTGTTTTTAAAGTGCATCTGTGTCTTATTAACTAAATATCTCCAAAAATCGTTACGACCTTTGACCCTGGCACACTTTCACTCACTTTTGACTTACATGTGCTTGTGTTCATGATTTAGTCTACACTTTAGGCATCATTCTGTGCATAATAATTGTTCAAAAGGTCAGGAGGTCCAAGGAAATGTACTTTCTATGTCAATGTATACAGGAAAATCCAATATAGACTGTTGCATGTTTAACCTTCAAATTGTGCATGTTTTATCCAGAACTGTGTAATTTATGCTCTGCGTGATCTGTGTACATTTATGGAATGCTTTGGCGATAGCTAAACTTCATATTTTGGTATTTTAACATTCTATGCAAAAATGTATAGCTTCAAGGCTAATCCAATATCATAAGTGGTCAATAAAGTGTGGCACTGCATTTATGTAACCAAAAAGTCTCTATGTTTACCTCTGGAACCTGATTTGAATTTGAAACGATTTATATAATGGTTAAAAATATTATTACTCAACACAACATGATAAAACAGACTTTTAAAATCATCTGTGGGGGTGCAGATTTGTAATTTTAATTGATTTAAGGTACATTATGTAACTTTCTTGAAGTGGCACGTCACCTCCATGATTCCAGTCAAACAGGAATGTAAAACTATACATTGGAATATTCTCCATGGTGATGGATACGTTCCATGCCATACTGTGGAAGATTATAGCCAAAGGAACAACATTGCCATGGAAACAAACAGATGGAAGCCCTCCTCCAGGCCAAATAAGAGTCAAGTTTGCGGAGATGCAAGCCTGCTCACAGAAAGAATGCATGTTTTGTTGTTTTTACAGTACAATACAACAAATGCACAACGAAAATGAAAAAACATGCTTTATTTTAGTCTATTTTTTGTTTAAAAGTTACATACTGTGGCTAGTAACCTTTGCCTTAAAAGTATCCAAATAAATGTTGCAGTAAATTGTTTTCTAATGTTAGTATATGGATTTTAGCATTTTTTTAGATCTGGTTTGTTATTTCTCTTAGCTGTATTTCTTTTAATTATGCTAAATCTTCTATACTTCAGTAGCATTAACATCATTTCTAATATATTTTATCCCTGAATCACTGTTCGTCAGCCCCGACCAAATGAGTGTACAAATGTGACAAGTATTCAATGTGTTATTAATCTGTGGCCCTGGAAGTTAGCGGTGGCAGATGGCTCCTGAGACTGCGGCAGTGTTTAAACTTGGCTCACTTTGTTTACAAATCCCAAATTCAGGGAAAGATTTAGGATATACGCTCTGCCACAATACGACACATCTGTCAACAGTTTGTGAGGCATCCATTTCTCAGGAGACTGCGCAAAATGGGAAGTTAGCTCCAAAACTATGTGTATAACTACTGTATCCTCCGTAGACCTAGAGGTTCTCAAACTGCGGCGCGTGTGTTTTTAAAGGTGCACTGTGTAACTTTGGTGGGTGGTCTGTCAGCAGCTTGTCTCCATGGAGATGCTTTTGTTTTGTCTGGGATGTTTCGCAGTATAGCATGAAACGTATCTATCACCAATTAAGAGAGAGAGCGCAAGGCCAAGTTACAGGTCAGATCTGTGGAGAGGAAGCACGCCTATACTAAGAAGGTTTGAGAGTATTTTAATAAACGTTACACAGTGTGCATCTTTCTTTCTTTCTTTTTTTTTAAAGGGTTCATATTCCGTTTTTTTTTCTGATCTATGTTCTAATGTTGTTTCCTCATCAAAAACATACACGGAGTTGTGTTGTTGTTTTGTTTTTTGTTTTTTTTTCATATACACATGTTTAACACACAAACCCTGCAACCCTGAGAGCTCTTCTCTCATACAGAAAACACTCTGTTCCACCTTGTGATGTCATCATGTGGTAATACAGGAAGTGCTCCACTGTGTTTTTAAACTCCACACACTAGAATCATTTGGATGATTTCAGTTCTGTAATTGTTCATCTCTGCTGAACTACAGTTAGCTGTTAACTTGAAAACTGACACTTCATGACATCACAAGGTGGAACAGAGCATTTTGAGCTTTGGAGATGTAGACAGGCCATTACTCAAACATGTGAATGAAACAAAACACCACTCGGGTTATGTTTTTGATGAGGTAAAAACACTCATGGCTTAAAGCTCACAAGAATCCATTTTGTGTAATATAGGACCTTTCATAAACAAGGCCATGGTTTTGTGTATCTATGGGTTTCAGAATGATGAAAAATTATTTTTCAAAGGTTGGACACAAAAATGAATAAACTAAATCATATCTGAAGGAGTGTTACAAGAAACACAAATGTTCAAATCATTTCATATCGTCAACATAAAAATGTAGTCACTCACAGTGGGAAGAGGAACTAAAACTTTTACTCAAGTCAGAGTACTTCAATAAAAATATGACTCAAGCAGGAGTAAAAGTATGCTGCTAGAAAAGTACAATTTTTTTTAAAAAGGTACTTAAGTAAATGTATCTAAGTAGTACCCACGTCTGTTGATAGATAAATATTTAATAAAATAAACATATCATGGGTTAAGTTCTCGTGTATAATCCTGACTCCTCACACTTCCTCCTCGAGTCTGTCCTTCACTCACCTCATGTTTATTTGGTGACTCTTCTTTGCCTTGTCTTCTGCAGTGACCCTGTCCAGGGAGCCGGGCTGGCTGGAGGGCGAGCTGGAGGGCAAGAGGGGCCTCATACCAGAGAACTATGTGCAAATGCTGTAGCGCCACCTACCTACGGACACGAGGAACTGCGGCCAGATGCCAATACCAAAAGTGACAATGTTCTCTGCGAGGAAAAGCTAAACCAAGGACCTAGGATCATCATCGGACATATTGGTTATTTTATTAGATTTAAAGTTGTTTTAGTGCTTATAAACAGGTAGCCTCCAGGTAAGCACTTGTCCTTTAGAAAAAAATCTGTAGTCTGTTTTTTATTATAAGCAAGGCCTCACAAATGCAAATGGATTATGGAAGTGCTTTGACAATGATTTACACAGAATAGTCTTCAGCTGAACGCCCTGTGCCTTGTCCACCACAGCGATGTAATGTATGTACAGCTATACAAATGTATGAGGAATTTAATTATTTAAAATTTTTCTTTTAACAATATTCACTGGCATGTTACATTTCAGTTAATAATATGGCACTTGTGGAGGAGACACAGCTATTTATTTATTACGGCGATAACTGTACACAAATGAAAGGGTGAGGTTTGGGTTTGTAAGGTGTAATAACTGTATTTATGGGAGAATGGTCACATTTTTATATAACGCTTTTCCACCTTCACGGCACTCAGAGGGCTTTACATCAAGGAATCACTCACCCGTTCACACACATATTCACACACACGTTCACACACCGGTGTTCGCATATAATGGGGTGGGTTAAGTGTCTTGCCCAAGGACACAACAATATTCATCTGTTGGAGCTCTACCGAGGATGTTTTTGTCGAGAGCAGGTTTCGAACCGGCAACCTCACTGTCAGAGGATGAACGCTCTACCTGCTGAGCGACTGTGACCCGTTTAATAAATTATTTAAGAAAAAAGATGAAAGTACCCATCAGCTAAAATTTTTATAACGTATTGTATTTGTAATTTTTTTTTAGAATTTTAAATAATTACAAGTAGCTTTTTCATCACCACCGCCTTCATTAGCTTAATATTTACTTAATTCAATCCACATTTTTATTAGTCCCTATTCATATCTCTATCTCAGTTTACTTTTAATTACATTTAAAAAGCCCCTGTGTAACTTTTCCGGTTGAGGCTTCACTACCTGCTTGATTCCATGGAGACTACAGTTATTTTTATTGCTAAAATGAAAATGCGTGCCCCTCTAGATATATTTATTGCCATTCCAATCGAAGTAATAGCATCCGGCGCTTGACCCTCCACCAGAAAAATCCCATAGTGTTGCTTTAAATAACACCGGGATGGGTTGACGACTCCACAGTTGCCATATTGTTACGACGCTGTAATATAACCTGCTATTTGAATTTTAAATATGAGGCACATTGACGTTTTATGTTTTTATTTAATTGGCACATGAATGCATGGGTTTTGAATTGTAAAAACACTTTGTTTTTAGTGCACTCCAAAAAGGCATTTATGAACCAAACTTTATACCCGTCAGATCTTATAGCCTATTGCATGTCATCTTCTTTATCACAAAACGCATTATTTTAACCAGTCAATTAAACGTTTTACAATGCAGTATAATTTTAAGTACATTTACCAAGTATAGTTATTACCGTTAAGTTTTGGAGCTGTTTCTAGTTTTAGCATAAAGCCGCCATGTCACAGAGTGTAGCATAGCGCTGTTCACAAAGACAGTTTAATTTCTCTGAGAGCTTTTGGTTCAGCCGCTTGTTTGTTTGGAATTGTGGTTGCAATAATTTAAGACATTGATTTATAACGTTTGTAAAAGACCTTGACATCACCTTCATTTTTATACCTCTGGGTATTCTTTTGATTTATGTTAAACAAATAAAGTTTTTGTTCATTATTGCATTCTGTCTGATTGCGTACAGGCCAGTGTATTAAGAGATTAGCTTTGGGGTTTTTTTGTTTTTTTTATTTTTGTCGAGGTCAACGCTGTCAAAACGTTTTATTAATGATATGACTAGAAGATAATTTACACGTTTGTATCCAGAGTGAGAGTAATGTTACTTCAAAATAATACTCTTGTAGACTTAAGTAGTGGTCCAAGAAATTACTCAACTATTGAAGTAACAGAACTCTTACTTGACTAAAAGTTTTGGTTTCTCTTCTCAGTAACTCTGAGTAACTGTAAAAGTGACTTAAGCTTTATGTGACAATATGAAATGATTTGAACATTTGTGTTTCTTACACTGCTCCTTCAGATACAATATTGTTTTTTTCCTAATTTTTGTTTCTATCCTTTGAAAATACCAGATTTTTTTTTTGTTTTTGTCCTTCAAATTACATTAACTTTAAATGACAAATCATACTGTTAGTCTTAAAGTTACTCTCACTTTAGTAATTTCACGAACCACTACTTTGTACTTCAACTTGAGTAACATTATTTTGACGCAACGTTCCTCTTACTTGAGTACAACTTCTGGCTTCTCTATCCACGTCTGACCTAAGCAGACATGAGAAGAACATGCAAACGCACAAAGTCCCTGACCAAGTCCTGAAGTATTAATCACTCCACCACAGTTCCTCTGTTGTGTGATGTACCTTTATTATCTCACATATATAAAAGTTGTCTTGGATATTTCAGGACAGTTGACAGACAGAAGATATTCTTAGATGTCGGACGATGTCTCTATTTGTGTACAGCATGGCGTCTTGTATACTTTCACAGATCACATGTGAGACCATCAGGTGCCATTACCTCACCCTGTTTCACAACTCTCCACAAATGTACAGAAGTATTGATCACTGTTTACATGGCATAACGGTTGGACTTTACCGATTACTTTACCAGAAGCAGTTGAAAAGCGCAGTCCTCCACCAAGACTACCTCTAAAACAAGTTCTTTTGGTACATAATAATGCTTTTTTGGACACTACAAACAATAACAAAACAGAAGATGGTGGTTGAGTTTTTAGTAGTGCTGTAAAGAGTCCGAGTCCGGGTTGTGGGAGTGAGTTTCAGAGTTTGGGGCAGCGAAGAAGGCTCAGTCCCCCAAGGTTCTGTGCTTTGTCCTAGAGAGGAGTGAGGAGGTTGGTGTCGGCTGATCTGTGGTGGCAGGTGGAGGAGGTCGGTGAGGTGTGGAGGTACTTGCAGGCGATGAGGAGGACCTCATGTTGGATGCGGTGTTGTACGGGGAGCCAGTGGAGTTGCGATGTTGTGTCTGGAGCAGGTGTGGGTGAGGAGGCGGGCGGCAGAGTGCTGGATGTAGGTGGGTGGAGGGTGTTGACCGTACAGAAGGCTACTGCAGTAGTCGAGTCTGAGGTGAGGACTGTATTCTAATCTGGATTGTAGGTCAAAATAAACACTCCAACTGCAGCTGTGTTCTTGTGTCCTTGATGTAACAACTTATTAAAAGATCAGAATTCTTACCAGGTAACTATAACCAGTGCAATTGCTAACAGTTCCTCACAACCTTGTATGCTTTTTTTCCTCACTGTCGGACATGAAATCAGATAAAACTTTTCCTGTTTTAGGTCATTTAGGATTACCAAAATTATTTCTATTTGGTAAATGGCAGAATAATGAGAGAAGGACTTTTTAAGAAAATTTTTCATTATTTTATTCCAAGTCAGATTTTTACATATATTTCATTAGTATTTGGTACCATTGTCGTTAAACATTTTGAATATCCTTCCTCCACTTTCTCAGAATAGCTGGCAAGATTTTTGGTCCATTCCTTGTGACAGAACTGATACTGAGCCAAGTCTTTTCAGGTCTGCCCATAAATTTTCAAGAGGATTACATTGACTTTGTTACCTTTAAGTCACTTTGTTACCTTTAAGTCACTTTGTAACCAGTTTGGCAGTATGCTTCAGGTCATTGTACATTTGGAAGACCCATTTGTGCCCAAGCTTTAACTTCCTGGCTGATTGTTATTTCCTCATAAAGTTCTTTCATCATGATGCCATCTATTTTGTGAAGTGAACCTGTCCCTCCTGCATCAAAACAACCCCACAACATGATGCTGCCACCCCCGTATTTCACAGTTGGGATGGTGTTCTCAGGCTTGCAAGCTTCCCCCTTTTTCCTCTAAATGTAAAGATGCTAATTTAGTTTAATTTTAGTTTCATCAGACCACAGGACATGTCTCCAAAAATTAAGGTTTGTCTTTTTTTTATGTTTTTTTATTTATTTATTTATTTATTTTTTTGGAGTAATGTCTTCTTCCTGCAGAGTGGTCTTTCAGCTCAGGTTGGTACAGTACTTGTTTCACTGGATAATGACACAGTCTGACCAGCTCCAGCAACATCTTCACAAGGTCTTTTGCTTTTGTTTTTGGCTTGATCTTCACATTTCAGACCAAAGCATGTTCATCTCTGGGACATAAAACCCGTCTGCGTCCTGATAGGTGCGATGACTGATGATGGATTATACTTGTGTATGAATGTTTGAACAGATGAACGTGGCACCTTCAGGCATCTGGAAATTGCACCCAAGGATGAACCAGACTTATGCAATTTCACAGTTCTCTTCCTGAGATCTTGGCTGATTTCTTTTGACTTTCCCATGATGTTACACAAAGAAGCAGTGTGTTTCAGGTGTGCTTCAAATACATCCACAGGTGTGTCTTTAATTAACCCAAATAGTGTCAATAAACCTTTGAGAAGCTTCCAAAGACATGACATCATCATCTGGGTTTTCTTAGATTGTTTAAATACATAGTAATCTTACATTATCTAAACCTTTGACTTTGAAGAAAGTAATGAAACATTGTTCTCTCATTATTGTGGCATTTAGCAAATAGAAATAATTTTGTTAATCCTAATTGACCTAAAACAGGAAAAGTTTTGTCTGATTTCATGTCAGACAGTGAGGGAAAAAAGCATATGTGTGTTTTTATTTGTGTGTAAACTTCTGGTTTAACTCTATGAATGTCATTGTTGAGCTCTGACATTTTTGTTCGAAACACATCTACAATGTGAAAGAGCGGTTACAGTCTAATAATGAATTAAAATGTCTACAACTCTGCTAAATATTTAGTTTGTTCCTGACATTTAAAACGAGAAAGTCAACAATAGAAAACCAGTTAAAGTTAAAGCTAAACAACTGGGACACTGCAGACTGCACGCACATATATCACTGATACAGACTCTGGGACCACACACAATTGAACTGAACCTTTCTCTCCTTAAATAAGACATTTCTAAGTCTGTGTGTTGAAGAATGATTGTTGTGGAGCGAAAACAACAGCTCCACGCACAAAAATGAGTCAATAAAAAGTAAATAAACACATTTAGTCTGTTAAGCGGCCTATAGTTCGGCCTCAGTTGGAATGTTGAGGGGCATTTCTCTAATAAAACGATGTCAGTGCATAACCTCTTTAGTACAGGACACATAATATTGACAACTGTCCATGTTATAATGTTGTTCCATCATCAAAAACATACCTGCAGTTGCATTTTGCGTCATTCACACTTGTTTCTTTAATCCATTAATCCAAAGTTGTCATCTTACTTGAAAATGCTCCGTTTGCATATTCACAGGTGTTCACAGGTCAAACTCCAGACTTCTGCTGAGTCTATAAGCTTGGGCTGCATGTAATGAGAAAAACATACTATATTTAACTGTAGAACTATGTTTTTTATTGCAATATTGATACTATTGTAATATTTGAATATATATTTTGGCACAATAACATCAGTGAAATGCAAACAAAAACGTGTGCATTAATTTACTGATCAAAATGTGCAAAAATTAAACAGACTAAACCAAGACCAATGCAAGTATAATACATAACTAAGGAAAATCATGAATACAATCTGCCTTTTGTCTATTTTTTCTTTCACAAACAGTACATTTCTGTACATTTGGGAGCCTTGTGTTGCTGCGATATAGTCACGTTCATGAAATATCAGTTACTGTGTCAGCTGATATTGCAATATTGATATTTTTGTGAACCATGAGCCATCACTGGACTCATTCTGTGGTCCAATTGTACTCACAGCAAACCCAAGCCTCTATGAGCCTGGCATTCATAGTTCATTTCCATTGCTAACAGCAAGGGGAGCTCTAATGTCTAAAAAACTAATTGGAAACTGAAGTGTAGTTTATAATGTGTTTTTTCTAAATGTAGATATTATTTTAAGTTGGAAAATGTGAACTACTTATTCCAAGGTGGCCAAAACTATGTAAGAATTGGTAACTCTAAAGCTGCACTATGTAACATTTGCAGATGGAGAGTTTGCCATTTGCTTGTCTAAATATCACTTCTTCTATGCCTGGAATGTTCCGCAGTATGATAATAAACATATCTTTCTTGGATTTATTACATTTTAGTTGTTTTTATTAGCATATTTTCCAGAGTATAAGTCGCAAAAGCCAAAAAAATTGAAGAAAAAAACATATTTCACTTATAAATCGCATCTGAGTATAAGTTGCACCCCTGGCAAAAAAAAAAAAAAAAAATAGTACTTAAAAATCCACATAAAATCCTGCATTCTTACTATGAGCAGGGTCACCTCTCCATAGATCTGACCTGTAACTCGACCCGCTGGCGTCATCTTAATACCGTGCTGTGGAACATTCCAGACAGAGCAATAACATCACCATGGAGACAAAAGCCAGTGGACTCTTTACCAGAAAAGTTGCATAGTGCAGACTTTCGACCCCATTAAGTTAGAATGGACTCCCGTACAGCGGCGAGAATGTGCTTCCTATTGCATATGCCTCTCCACTTCTGCTACACTGTCCAAATATTGCTGAGTCATGGTTGGTGTCACCGAGAAGTGCTCTTGCTTTTCCCACAGAGTCTAAGAATAAAGTGGAAATGAGGCCTCACTGCTGCAGCCACTATTGTTACAGCAGCAGCAGAAGCCGGTCTGTAATGCAAACCCTGAGCCTATTGACCCGTCCTGTCTGAGAGCCGCCCCCAAAATAACATCGAGCAACCGACAACGCTGGAATTACACGAGGAAAGAGTTAAATAAGTACACGTTTACAATAACTACACTTTAATTTGTCTTAAACGCGAATGATGTAGCATTTCTGATTGATTTTTTTTGATTGATTCTATTTTATTATTGTGTCTTGCATACCAAAAATGCCAAAAAAAAAAGACAAAATACGATAAAATACAATTGTCCAGTTGCCAATAGACTCATTTAAACAAACTCATCTGCTGCTTCTTCCAGGGTTTACAAAGAAATGAAGCCGACTTATACTAAACAACCATTTCATCTTGTTGTCGTCATTACACCAGAACATATCAGGGCTTTGGGTGAACATTTCATCAAATAAAGGATTTATAAATTCATCATAAAATGGACAAAACAACGACAAACAACAAAAAATGACCTTTACTTTCCACCTCTCCAACTTACATAAACCACAAAGTCTTTCTTCTTCAAGAGCTTGAGAAAACCTCCCAGTTTCTGCGTCCAGGAGAAGGATCTCTGTCGCAGCTTTGCCTCAACGATCTTTGATTCCTGCTCAAATTTGCTCTGACATAAAATTCAGTCTTAAACGTATCTTTTAATTGAATATATGTTTGCAAGATCTCATTCAGCCACTGCTCTTCATAATTAGACATCAGTTTTGCTCTTATTCTGTTGACACTTCGCGGTAAATTGTTATGAAATACATACTGAAGTTGTGCATAGAAATATCATTGTTTCGCCTGGATTGTTTCACGATATCGGTATATTGGCGTTTTCAAATTAATTTATATATTTATTATCGACAAACCCACAGAGGTCAGGCTTCACACTCGACACAACCGCCCACACGTCATGTCCAGACACGGGCTTAATACAAGTCGAAACAGAGAGAAAAAAAATAAGAAGAACATAACAAAACATAATCGAAAGAGAACAAACAGCTCAAACCATTTTCAAATCAACAAAGAGACGCTCACTAATATCCCTTAAACCAGTGAGCAGATATTTCATTTCCTCTTTCTTCTTGTGCTGATTGTGATGTTTTTAAAATATCTGAAGCATATACACTATTTGGTATTGTTGAAACTTTAAAATAATAAAAATACACAATAATCATATTCAAAAAAGGTGCAAACCCTCAAAACAATTCAACTCAAGTTCACTTTTATAGCACTTTCACATAAAAGTCAAGAAAAAACAAATATACAGAGAACACGATACATGGGAAAACAACAAAATCCTGCCATATCCAGGTCTTATTAAATGCCAGGGAGGAGAGATGGGTTTTCAGTCAAAACTAAAAAGCACACAACATGATATTTCTAAGAGTACTTTTAAAAGAAATTCCCATTGGCTGTTTCCAGAAACGCAACATTTGGCAACATAAGACCAAAAATGAAACAGGTGAAACAGGTTGTGCTCTTCTTCCTCACAGAATCTGCACTAGGGGCTACTTCCTATCTGCCATTTAGATAGAGATGTTTTTAATTATTTATATATGTACATACTCAGTGCCAGCCCAACATCAGAGGTATAATACTCCCTACAACAGAAGCATGGTCAGACTGGGCTGTTCTAGACTGGAGTGAACAGCACTATGACGGTGCACTGAGGGCTCATGTCTCCGGACGTGTTGTAAATCCTGTCCTGATGTAAACAAATACAATTAAATAAATAAATAAAAATGTAATAAATAAATAAAATTAAATAAATAAATAAATAAATACAATTAAATAAATACATAAAAATTAATTAAATAAATAAAATTAAATAAATAAATACAAATTAAATAAATAAATAAAAATAAAATACAATAAATCTCTTGCGTTACAACTCCAGCCTCTTGTCTTCAACTCTCAAACAACTACAGTTTATTCCACAACTCTGAGTAAAGAGTAATTATTATTGTTACCAAAAAATATAATATTGTAATGATGTAAATTACTTTTTTAGGTTTGCAGATAGGGTCATTGAAGAAAAAAAAAATATTATTTTTGTCAATATTGCCAACCTCAAACATTTAAAGGTCCTGTATTACACAAAATTGACTCTTGTGAGGTTTAAGTCATGTTATTATGTTGTTACATCATCAAAAACAGACCTGGAGTTGTGTTTTGTTTTATTCGCACATGTTTGAGTAACACTTTATCATTAGTCTGTCTATATCTCCAAAGCTCAAAACGCTCTGTTCCACCTTGTGATGTCATGAAGTGATATTTTTCAAGTAAACAACCATACCTTTTACCTTTAGTTCAGTAGAGATTGACAGTTCTAGACTTGAAATTATCCAAATGATTCTAGTGAAGGTGTGTGGAGTTTAAAAACACAGTGGAGCACTTCCTGTATCACCACATGATGACATCACAAGGTGGAACAGAGTGTAGGAACAGCCTAAATATACAGGGTTTGTGTGTTAAACATGATGCGAATGAAACAAAACACAACTCCAAGTCTGTTTGTGATGAGAAAACAACATTTTAAATGAGCTCTAATTAATTCTGGACACTTTGCCTCTACTTGACCCTCGACCCAAACATCATGATTACAAGCTTTGGCTAATTAATGCTGTTGCGACGGCAGCCAATGGGTGACAGCAAGTTCAGAATTTATGCGCATAACGAAATGAGCAAGTGTTAATGAGATGATGGAACTGTTCCCCCCGGTGGCACCCGCTCCCACTCATGCACCCAAGGGCCCTCGTCATCCTCACTCTTCTCCAGTACTGCTGAATCATAGAAATATCCACAGAGCTATACTGCCTCTCAGTCGCCCTGCACTGTCTGTCACACAAGTGCAATAATCCGTCCATATTGGCCTTGTCTTGGGGAGTTCAAATTATGCCTCATTTTTTCTATTCTACAGCCATTTTTAACTTGCCTGGGATCCAGAAAAAACACTTCTCCACTTCTGTTTTACAAAGATTTGAGTCAGATCATCAGTCAATCTCCCAGACGAGCGTGATTGACAGGTGGATAAGCCAATCAGCAACACGCAAAGTTCATCTGTAACGAAACAAAACATCACAGTGGACTGAAAAACATTGAGTATTTCTGCAGAATCAGTGAGTGAAGCACTAAACTGTTAATCTGAGGTGTGAGGAATGTTATTTTATTCAAAGTTGTTCAAAATGATGAGTTAGCAACAGGTTTGATTGACAGCGTTGCTAAGCGCTGTCAATACTGGGGCCTTACCTTTAAGCACCTGGCTCCTCATTGGCTCTTTGGTTGCTATGATACTCGTGGTCGGACTTCCAAATGGATCTTAGCTCCATATTCGTGCGTATAGCTGCTAGCCTCGATGAGTTTCATTTGGCCAGAGCCGAGCGCTGTGGGTGACCAGACTGATATCCCTCGTTGTTATAATTCTGTTGATGTTGTTATGAGAATTTTGGAGCCTGTGTAAGTTTTGACCATAGCATTTGCCCATTTAATAAATAAAATAAAAATATCAATGCGCAAATGACTTGTGACCTGTTAACCTAGCTAACGCCTGATTGCTATGTGGAGCACTCTGAGTTCAGCTCGACCCATTATCAGTCTGGAGTCCCGTCAATATCACTCGGGAAGAGGAAGCACTCGTAGCTTTTAGCCAAGTGTTAAGCAATCACAGCAGCCAGTTGGCCTGCTTTGATAATAAAACTATAAAGTTGTTAGCTAAATGAATGTGTATCATTAAACCTCCCGTTTCTAACACGAGCTTAAGTTATTGTTCTAAAATACACTCACACACCTAAAGTCGTGTGGACACAGATGAGCCGGGAGCTGTACAGGATGGATTGAACTCAAACATTGCAGGAATCAGTTGCAGGTTATTGACCCGTGCCACGTTAGTAAAAAGTCTGGACGTGCTCCTGTTCTCATAAAGGCTCGTTCTGCTTGTCCACCATCTCTGTTTAACCCGACTATACGACTGTGGTCCAACCCAATAATAGGCATAGTCTAACAGTTTGCCTGACGATTAGTTCTGCTTGGGTAGTCTAGACATAGCGCTCAATTACAGATGACCCATTGGTGCGGTGTGTGTTTAAGCAGATGGACAGTGTCATTTGAGTGCGAGTGCTATGGCTGTGTGCCCAATTTGATGTCCTCCCCTGGTGCAGTGTCCTTCAGCCCAAATTTAGTCCCCAGCATGAGTCAGCACACACTCCACAGTCTATAGAGGGCAGCAACGAGATCAGGACCGATCATTGGCTCTAAGAAAATGTTCCAGTGTGCTCAGCTGTATAGCAACATGTTTTACGCACATATAAAACAAATAAAGAACACATACTGTATTCAAGTGCGAACAGTATTCTAATTTTACCATTATGTGCTCATTGATTTGGAATTTTGGCAACTGCACCTTAGTTAGAAACATATTTTTTCTTTAGTACTAAGGAAAAAATTAAAACATGCATTATTATTTTATCATTTCTACATTGTAAGACGTAAATTTGGTCCAAAATATAGAACTGGATCGAGTTCATAGTCCCATTTTTCCCTAGCAACAGTGGATTTATGTATTTTTGTTGTTGAAAAGTGGCTACACAACATTTTTATGATGATGAACAGTGGGGAAAGATTCAATTTATGTCTATGTTTATGTCTATACTAACAACGTAGTCTCCTGATAACTTAAAAGCCCGCTATTACTCCAAGATTATAATTGTTTTCCCAATTAAAATGAAAGTGAAAGTAGCTGAAAGTAGGCCACAGAAGTGAATGCGCGCGATGCTGCCGTGAAATTAGTCTGATCCAATAGATTGTGTTTATCTGGCTCGACTACAGGAGGACGCCATTGGAAATCTGGGCTAGATTTGTAGCAGGAGAGAGAGTGAAACAGTCCTAATGTGTGCTCCAGTCTGGCACCACGCTGCTGCTCATTTAAATGACGGCAGGTACATATTTATCCGTGTTTTTGTAGCCAGTTTGCACACAACATTTCACGTGTGGGGCAAACTCCACGCTCAGGATGTTTTCTCGCTCTAAACATCTCTACTTAAAGCTGCACGTTGTAAATTTTCAGCTAGAGAATCCGCCACCTGCTTGTCTCCATGGAGAATTATTGCTCTGCCTGGAATGTCCCTAGACGAGCTCAACTCTCTTTATAGACGAACAGCAGAGGAACACCTGCTTGTCTCCATGGAGATGAGCTTAACACTGCGGAATATTCCAAATAAAGCGGCATGGAGACAAACAGGTGGCAAACGGCAACCACCAAATCTCCAGTTTATTTCTTAATATTTGCCAACAAAAACAAAATAAATGGTGAGTTTTAAAATTGGCTAAAACTTCCATTGTATTTTTGAGCGTGTTTGCATACATTTCATTATCTATAACCGTTTGCAGCGACAGAAAAGTTTGACATTTGTGTATATTAACAGCTCTTCAGACAGTGTGTTGCCTTGACGAGCCCACGGTGTAATTGTCCCCTCTCCTCTCGTGTTACCTGCTGCTGCATATCCGGCCCGTTTGATGCTAATTTGGAGTTTTTCCCTCATTATCGTCCCCAGCCACCAAATGCAGCTGTTTCAAACTCATCCAGATCAAACACAGCGTTTTTAGGGCACCTTTCCCCGTACTGCCTCTGTTTCATAACACAATCACACACACAGTCACAATATGAACTCGCTCTGAATAAAACCC
Source organism: Periophthalmus magnuspinnatus (assembly GCF_009829125.3). NCBI lineage: Eukaryota > Metazoa > Chordata > Actinopteri > Gobiiformes > Gobiidae > Periophthalmus > Periophthalmus magnuspinnatus. Next base: position 29,384,760 of record NC_047126.1, read on the forward strand.
GCCTTAAAACTAGATCTGCCATAGATCTGATAAAGGTGCAACATGGAACTTTTCTGTCTTCCATTTATTCAGTTATAAATCCCCTATTGTGAGCAGTTCTGACCTGTAATTGACCTGCTAGTCTCCATGGTGATAGGTAAGTTTAATGCCATACTGTGGAAAAAGTTACATCAGAATCAGTTTTGAAAGAATAATAATATAAACTATGATCAAATAAAAATATAAAACTAAGGGCATGCTTTAAAAATCAGGTTAAACAAACTCGATATGATGTACAATACAAAATATACAGTGTGGGCAGAACCACAGTGTAAGTACTGCACCTTTAAGGTTGTGACCTTTGAACTATGCTTACTATAGTGACTGTGAATGAAAGCTGTGTATATAAATAAATACATGAAAAATACCAACTGAAAAGAGCGTGGTTGTCCCGTTGCACAGATACTTTGAGCCTGGACGAAGTTACCAGAAGGAAGTACCAGAAGAGAGTACCCATAATGCAATGCTGTGAACAATTTACATTCAAATAAATACATAGTTTTTTACATCGAATAAACTACTTGAATACACACTCTCTTCTCTACACACATACTTATAGATCAATGAAAATAGTAGTAGTAGTAATAATAATAATAATAATAATAATAATAATAATAATAACACCTTAGTCTTAGCACTTTTCCAGATGTTCAAAGTCTCTTTACAGTTTTGTGTATTATTCATTCACTCCACACCTGGTGGTGGTAAGCTGCTATGGTAGCCACAGCTGCCCTGAGTCCCATTGACAGGAGTGTGGCTGCCAATCTGCGCCATCGGCCCCTCCGACCACCTCTGACACACACACACCACGTTCCTATGAGGCAGTGTGGGTGAAGTATGTGGGTGAAGTATGTGGGTGAAGTACGTGGGTGAAGGACACAAAGACGTTTTTTTGCCACTGGCGTCCCTGAGACAAAGACAGCACACAGACATGTTACTTTGACAGTTTTATTAGAATCTTGCAGGTTCTGCAAACACAAATATGGCAATATCTGCATCAAGATATACAGTAGTAACTGCTCTCAAAGATGTGTATGTCGAGGGAGGCCTACTGTCCTTTTGCTGGAGAGTTGTTCAGAAATATTGTACAAAGCATCGGAGTAAAAAGTTGTTTAGTTGGAACTGGAAAAATGCATGTGTTTTCCTCTAGCCTGTCTGTTCATAAGAAGTGCACTCCCATGGCTGTGGACAGAGATATGGCTTGGTCTCTTTTGCACTCGATTCGTCAGCGCGAACACAAAATGGCATTGACGTGACTGCACACGTGCGACTTTGAGACGTCACGTTCTGAGTCAGCCCCACCCACACAGCTCAGGACAGTCTCTGCACCCAATGCTTATTTAGGATCAGTTCATATAGTGGACCAGAACGAGCCAACAGTCACAGCCTGCGATTTTGGAGGGTTAAAACACTGATAAGAATCTTTAGCATAGGCATGTTTTACAGTACCCTTCTTTGGATCAAAATTTAGATTTTAGTGCAACATCGGTAGCCTACAACATCGAAGTCAGGGGCTGTACTCAGCAGACTTTCTTTTGAAGTTTTACTTCTTAACAAAAAGCAGTGAATAAGAACAGGATGTTCAATGTCCATTCACAAATCCAGTCTCCAAGAAATGCATTTCAGGAACATATCATCAGTGTGCAAATGGTACACGGGCCTAATACATTCAGATTTGGAAAGGTCACACTAAATGATTTTAATCTATTTGAATTTGAAGTTCCTCCTTAGACTTACTTTTACGGGTCAGATTTTTATATTTCCCAAATACAAACATGTGTCAAAAAAACAATGTAACAACTAGCTAACACAAGCTATTTGAAAACTAACCGGTGTTGGCTAGCAGCAGTTGTTTACAACAATGTTGACATGTATTTTTCTTTTGGTCTTGACTGGTGGGTGACTGAAAAATAAGCATTCATGAAAACAGCCCCTGCTCTACATCCATTTTGTGCACAAATGTGAGAATACTTTCTCAGCATATCCCAGTGTCTTTAGAGTGACTTTTAGTTTTACATGGTGCTCATAATTCCACCATGGGTTCAGAAATGTTTTAAACAGCAACAACTGAACAATCCATCACTTGTTACAAATAAACTTTTTGAGCCACATGAACAAGAATGCAAAAGTAAGAAAAAAATAAAAAAGAAAAAAAACATATAACTTTACTGAATAAGATAATAAATGTTCTCTCTCTAACATTCAAGGTAGTAAGTTCCATAAGCCTCTCAAACACATTGATACATTCAAATCTCTGTAGCGCCGCACTTTAGATGACAATTTTCCGACAAACAACATGGCAAGTGGGAACGCACATTACGTCCAAGTTTTCCAACAAAGATGTAGAAACGCTTCCATACTCAACATAAAGAATCGCTATTTACAATATTTATATACTGTAAAATTGTGGTGAGATAAAAAAGGCACAAATTTCCCTTTTTTAAATACAATGTAAACATCTGGTCGAAAAAAAGCATGCATTAACATTTCATTTTACAAAAAGGAGTTTAGACAAAGTACTTAAATATTGTTTTCCAGCAAAATATAATTCTCTCAAAAATACTTTCCCATTCGTTCCTATGAACCTTTAGACAGGTTTTTAAGAAGGGGGCGAAATAAAGAAAGTGTGAGAGATTAGCTTAGACCATTTTTTGTGAATGATGATTCCAGATTGAAAAAAAACAAAAAACAATTTGACTGAGTGACCATGCACAAAATAAAAAAGTTCCTCACGCATTATCACAACGCAAGGGTAATTTTTTTTATTTATTAAAAATATCCAAGCTAGCTGCTCTAATGCCTTATTTTCACATTGTATCTTCTGTGTGCAAATCTAAATCTGGAAATAGGATATGGCTAATCCTATAATGTCAATGCATAATACCCACGCTGAAGGAGCAGATTCACTACGCACACTTTTGCCAGGGAAAAAATCTCTCAAACACACACACTCTCTGCCCCATGTAAATAGACTCTCACACGCCCCCGCTGTTGCCTCCCCCGGCGACCCTATCACTTCTCAGTAGCATCATTTTTGTCTTGTACTGTAGACACCAGATCAGCCTGGGTGTTCACGTTAGCTTCTCTTACGCGCTAGCTTATAGTCATGATGATGGGATGTGATTGGGGTTAGCCTATTACACGGCAGCTACAGTGTGACAAAGAGTAAGTGCGTGTAGCTCCGTGTCGAGCATTATAGTCGATAATTTATCTGTGGAGCACTTTGGGAACTTTCATGTTAATAAAATGTGCTATATAAACAAAGTGGACTTTATTGGATCATCAATGTGGTTCCCAAATGGTGCACTTTGCTTAGAATGTTCCACAGAATGGCATTAAATTTCATCCATCTTCATGAAGAGTAGTTGATGCCGCCAGGCCAAGTTACAGTAATTATTAAATATCATGTTTAAAATGATGTAAACATATCCTACATTCAGAAAGTATAGTACACCACATAAAATAAAATATCAATACAATTTCAATAGGCCAAACAAATACTAACAAGTGCAATGGCCGCGCTAATATGAACACCCAGGTCAATGAGATGCTAACACTACAACCATCAGAACATGTGGGGCTACGACACAAGCTAATATTATGACAAATCTGTTAGCTTTTATTTCAAATAGTTGGCCCAAATAGTAAAAGAAAGATTCCTTTCAAGCATTGTACCTCCAAACAAGTTCTGTACAACAGCTAAATAGAGTGGTTAATACCTGTACACGCCTGCCTGTTCGATGCGTTAGCTGTTAGCTTTGCGCTGCAGCTAGCCTACTTTACAGAAGTTACTGTACATGTTTAGCCTGGCTTGGTAGAAAGAAAGCACCTTATATGAAGGAAAAAAAACTTTGCGATACACCTTTTATATAAAACGTTTTATTATTTCTGTCAAGAGTTTGTAGCTTCGTAAAGAGCTGGTTCTGCTTCATGGTGAGTAAAAACAGCTGCTCTTTTAGATAAGCTGCCGCAAATGACAGAAATCACCATGAATCCTCAGTCAATTCCTCCTAAAATGGCCTTTCAATCACTCTTATAGTATAATGCCAAAATAAAATGTATGAATGTATGAATGTAAGGTTAGCTTAGCATGCTAGCTTTCTTTTTGTCTCCGCTTTGGATCATTTTTGCATATTAGTTTTTGATTGTTTCTCTACACATTTTAAAAATAAGCATGTAGATGTTAATAATGGTTGCATTTGAGCGAATTAAGCTAGTTTGAATGCAATAATAATTTCTAGTAATGGTAACACTTGGATATAGCCCTTGGAATAGAAAAGACCATCCACCTTATTAATGTCTAGAATCTCCTTGCAAAGCTAAATCTAAGTAAGTATTGGCATCTGTTTTCATAGTGCTGTTCATAGTAAAAGACTGCATAAGCCACAGTTAATATTTGCAAAAGAACATTTCTTTAAGTGACCAAGGCTATGTCCACAGTAACAGTTTTTCAAGATTAGGCTTATGTTGTAAATCAGGAAAATGAAAACAAAATACTTAGTTAACAAAAAAAATAATTTAAAAAATAAAAAATTTGACCCATGTTTTCCCATGACCCATGCACTGACTAGCTCACTGTATCTCAAAGCTAATGCTAACGTGTATTCAAATGTAAAACATAAAACAAACAACTAATTAAATTAAATCAGTCTTTAAATATTAAATATTAAACGAAAGACCACTTGATTGTTTTAATATGTAGATAACTGAAGTTTATGGCATTATTTTTATATTTTTTAAGTCTCAAAATTAGCATTAGCATTATCATTGAGACACAAAGACCTATCATTTTAAACTCAGACGTGACATTGACCCACAACTATTCTTGAATTTTTCAGTATTGGACAGGAAGTAGTAACGCAAACAGTTAGCTAGCCATTTGCCGTTGTGCACAGATCCAATTGTCTTAAAATGAAAAGATGTGAATGTGGACGTAGCCTGTGGAGTGCATCTGTGCATTATCAGACAAATGAGTGGACTTCCCTTCATTTGTGTGTTTAAGTGTTTTTTGTTGTTTTGTTTTTTTTAAGTGACTGTGTCTAGCGCATCCTAAGAAATGTATGGCTTTACTCCATAGAAAATACTGTCATCATCTTTGGGGCAGGAGGTGGGGGCAGTGGGGGGTGGGGTGCGTCAGGGTTGGTCACATGTCCTTCCTAGCTTAGCGTTCTTCCTCGCCGTAGTATCAGATCGCTCCATTTTGGGTCCAGAACCTTCTCTTCTCGGCCTCTGTGACCTCGTCACTTTTGAGTCTTGTCCTGAGACCCGACAGATCCAGCAGGACAAAGGGGGAGGGGCGACCTTTTAGCTCCGCCCCCTTCTTTCTTACACGTCTGTGTGCCTCTAGTCTCTCTTCTTTTCCAGTTCTTGTCTGTGAGTTCGTTCCAGTCACTTCTTGTGGAAGTAGATGGTGTGTGTGAGGCCTGACTCCACCTTTGGTATCTGGTCACTAATGATCTCCACCAACATCTCTGGGAACTCCACCTTCAGCGACTGCGACTCGCGGAACGTATAGAAGCAGAAGTCCAGCAGGTTCCCCACTAACTGCAAGACACACACCAGACACACAGCCAAGTCAGAGACAAGCTTCTGGAACATCTGAAAATACCTGCAACTAAGTACAATATAGATGAGTTTAATGCAATGCTGTGGAACATTCCTGACAATGCATTCAAATCTCCATGGAAACAAGCAGGTTCCCCATCAGAAAAAGTTCCACATTTATCCTTCTCATATTACCATAATACATCACATAATCATTAGAATCACAAGAATAATTATTATTGATAGTTTTATGTTGCAGCACACTGCTCAAGATAATTCTTTATAATTTATAAATTTAGAACGGCAATAAACCATTTTGTGATTCTTAGCATTATAAATCACCACAGTCACTGTTGTATCTTCTTATCTGCACCTACTTGTGTTATTATCTGGTTGATGTCCCAGAGGAAACACTGCTCTGAGGCTGACATTGTATTCAATTGTGACATATCCAAAGGCCCAGAATCACTAAAGTGACCATGAGGCGTGGCCTGTGATGTGGACGTGTGCACTGTCCACTGTTCAACTAAGACAGAGCCTGTGTCAAATTTTGTCTTATATTTTACTTCAAGAGGGCTTAAAGGAGGCACAGTATGTAACATCAGCTTGTATAAACTTACACCATTGGGTACTCAACGGCCTAGTTAGCTAAATGTTCTCCTTCTTACCACAGGGGGGCAGCACTGACTTCTGCCCTTGTTTGTTATGGGGTCATACGTTACCACTAACCCCATTCACTGAGCCAGAGGGGTCAGTGAACCTCAGCCAGTGCGGCATTAATCTGAATAACCCTCCAATGACACACATCGAGTTAACATGCTAGCTGCAGTGACCACGCAAACAGGTTCGATAAACTTTAATCTCGCCCCCCGTCCCGCCCCGCTCCCCCCCCGACAGGAGCGAGTCAGAGGGGTGAGTGCCTCTGCAGTGACCTTTCCCTTGGGGACACATTTGGGCTGATGTAATCCTCATTTCCAACCGCAGCAGATACAAGGCTAAATCAATCTTTATTATCTAATGACCTCATGATGCCATTTTTGGGAGATTAAAATGTTTGGATTTTGAAGTTGGGGTTGGATAAGAAAAAATGCAAGTAGGTATTTGTAGCAAAACAGGTGCTGGGCCAAGCTTGTAGGCAAACTGACATTTATTATAACGGGCTAGTGTCCTCTCATAGGGGTACTCAGCGAGACTATGTCCATGACTACACCTTGTCCCCGGATATGTGAGGTAAACCTGCTCAAATCAAATACTGCTTTAACGATAACAATTATATGTAATGTGCACCACCTGCAGCCAATAATACACTGAGAATGACAAAAACGTGTATGTGTCCTCTGTTTTCAGGTAAAGGCACTGGCGACCCAGGTTCAAGAGACCAAGACACGACCGTTTAACTGTATAATGAGTTGATGAAATGATTGGACAGACTTCAGGACTTACATCGTGCATAGCGTCCAGGAGCTTGGTGAGCTGGAAGAAGCGTTGCCAGGTCTGACCCGAGTTGTTGGTTGCTTTTCCCACTGACCTCCGCAGCTCTTTGATGTAGTTGACCCTCATCTCCTCAAACGCTGCCTGGTTCTTCAGACCCTCTTTGGGAACTGCACACACACAAGTACAAGGACCGTAAAGAACTGTCACACGACGACTTTGATCACGTAAAAAGAAGGGAGCTGTTTTGCATGGCTATTCGTGGGTTTCAGCGTCCATTTTAAGGACTTTTCACCATTCAAAAGATCACATATTTGTTTTAAATTGTTAATTGCTACGGGAACTTTCCTGTTCCTTGTTACCCTAAGTAGGAAGAATCTTGATATATTGTAGGCTTATAATGACCTTTAATAGTACCAATATTATCATTTATTGTCTATATATTTTCTTCAGAATGTGATATCGTGACAGACTTAACCCTATGGCACTTCTCTGGAATTTCCACCACCTGGTTGTCTCTTTGTAAATGTTATTACTTTGCCTGGAATGTTTCACACTATGGGCTTAAAGGTCCTATATTACGCAAAATGACTCTTATGAGCTTCAAGACATGTGAGAATGTCGTTACCTCCTCAAAAACAGACCTGGAGTTGTGTTTTGTTTCATTCACATACGTTTGAGTTACCCTGCATTATTAGTCTGTTACATCTCCAAAGCTCAAAATGCTCTGTTCCACCTTGTGATGTCATGAAGTGGTACTTTTCAAGCTCCTTTTAACTTTTCATACAGATTCGCATTTCAAGGGCTGAAATGTGTGTTAAACATGTGTGAATCAAACAAAACAAAACTCCAGGTATGTTTTTAATGAGGGAACAACATAATAATAACGGATCAGAAAATAGTGTAATATGGGCGCTTTAAGTATTTATTTATCCATGAAGACAACCAGAAAAGTTACACAGTGAACCTTTAAGTTTGACGTGACTATGGCCAATTCAGACTTGTCCCAATACAGTTGGACACACTTGCAGAGACTAACACTGTAGTCTCCAAGTTAGTAAACATTCATTTCACTCACTGTCGCGTTGGGTTCAAACTCACTAAACTTACAGCACCAGGTGGAGCCCCAGCAATTACCCCTCAGTTTATCACATTAATGTTGACACTTGGAGAAAGACGCCCATTCACAGAAATTCAACAGTTCCTCGAAAGCTCAGCTAACGACAAGGAAAAACGAACCAGACCACGAGTGTTACATACACGCGTCATATCTGTGCGTAATGTGGAACCGAGATGGAAATGGTGATGACGTCAAGAGAGGAAGTTTTGGGGAGGCTGAGGAAGCGAATGTGTTTGAATATGAGAGGAGAGGAGACAGAAGGTGCGAATATGAAGAGTTTGACAGGTGATAGTCTGAGAGGCTGTGATTGGCTCAGGGCAAAAGACAGAAAACAAGATCTAAAAAACAAAAACGCTTAGTTCTTTATTTTCTTACTTCATTTTAGAACACACTGACCAAACACTAAAAGATGGACTATGTAACTTCAGTTTAAAGATCTGCTATCTGTTTGTCTCCATGGATGTTATCGCTTTCCGTAATGTAGCTTTAAAGCAGACCTCTTGTGCTTGTGTCTGCTACTGTAAATAGTTATAATCTATGACACTCGTGGATCATTTTGTTACCATTTGCACATTTTAAATCGCAATATTCATCTAAAACGACTTAATCAAAGAAACAAGTCCGCTGACATAGCCGTAAACGTCATCCCGACAAAGAGCCGTGTAGCTGTCCTGCAGAAAATTACCAAAATTACTACGCAACGCTGCAGAACCTTACAAGTATCATCGATTAAGAAAATAAAATTGAAGAACAAAGTTAGTGGAGAGCAGTGGGTGTATGTCGGTGGAGGTGTAAATGGGATTTGATCGGCAAAATCTTGATTAAAGATTGCTCAAACACGCACAAATCACTCTAAAAACAACTTCTAGAGGGTAAATGATGAGGAGAAACAACTATAACATGGTTAAAAACTCCGACAAGGTGTTTTTGCGTAATTGAGGTGACAATAAAAACAGCTGTAACTGAATAAATGCGAGATATATATGTTTAATGCTATACTGTGGAACACCCTTTACAAAGCATTAACATCCCCACACCAGAAAAGTGACATAATGCACCTTTAAGATAACACAGTGTCAGACAAAATATTTAAAACCCGCAGAAACCTTGTGAATGCTACGCCTAGTTCCTGATTTGTTTACCATGCTACAACAAGTGAGTTTGAATAAGACATTCACCTAAGAGGTAAATATACACTTTACACTTGTTTGCCAGTCCAAGTAAACAAGATTTGCAGTTAATTATCTAAAACACGAATATGCTTTTTCCGACGTACAAATGTGGAACTGTGGCGGGGTAATTAGAGGTGCTCAGTCAATACTGTTCCCACTCCCACACAGCAGCCTTTTTGGGACATTCGGAATGTTAAAGCCTATTTAGCCACTCATTACAGGCACTTTTACCATTCTGAGTGGCAATTACTTTTTAGTGTGTAACCTCCAATTCATAAGAGATGAGCGTTAGACAAACAGGGACAGATTAATCAGAGTTTTCCAGGATATGTTTAATTATGTAATCACGGTCTCTACAAATACATTACCAACTTTTTTTCAAGTAAAGATGTAGATGTTTAACCATAACCCAAGTCCACAATGATGCAAACGAATCACACTCTAAGGCAAACGTACTCATTATACTCACATCAAAGGTCCTAAGTAAGAGTGACAGTACTTCAAAATAATATTACTCCAATAGAAGTACAAAGTAGTGATCCAAGAAATTAGTAAGTGAAGTGTAAAAAAAAGTATTTGAGTAAGAGTAACTGTTGAGACGTAACATCGGACTCATAATCTGTAGCAGCTGCGTGTCTGTGGAGATCTTAGCGCTTTGCTTTGTTCATAAACAGAAAAAGATGTATAATGCATTTGGTTTGATCTATATGAAGCTAAAATAAAAGATTCATGGAGATTTTGTAACTTATTTTAGTTAAGAGATCATAATGCTGGATAAATTCTGATCAATTTTCCATCAAATCCCTAAACTTCTTTACAACAAACGGTGCACATCAGGCCGATGGTTCCAGAGGAGCAGGTGAGGAGACAGACAGGACGACAGGTGTCTACAAGTCCACAAGTGTCTAAAGAGATGATAGAATGTCTCAGAGGAAGCAAACAAGTGCAGAAAAAGCTGCTGATAAAGTGGAAGTAGTTTAGTGTTTACACTAGCTTTAGCCACAAATCACAGCCACAAACTGGAATTACTAAACATCTTTTTGTGAATTGCTGAAATCTGACTTATGATTAACAAAAGAACAAAAGCCCGATGTGCACAAAGACTTTATGTCAACTGCAAAAATAATCATAATTTTAGTTTCAGAAACAAGCGCAGCTAACCTAGTTTGAAGTGCTATAAACATATTTCAAAGATAAAATAAAAGGGTTACTGACTAGTAGAAGAAGCTCTTCATGAAAGTCTGATCAACACGACATGCTGGATGTAACGTTTTTAACTTATTGACACACTACGTCTTTAGCTTACTCATGTAAAATAACAGACATAACCTATAGGTTAAGAGAGAGTAGAAAACTTAATATACTTTTTTGTTTCTTTGTTAGTTTTTTTTTTTTTTTTTTTTTTTTTAAAATTTGGACCTTTTTCTCCAATTCAATTAAAATGAAATAACAGTTATGAAACATTTCTCGCCTTAGGTTGAAATTACATCTTAAACACAAGGACAAATTGTATATTCAAAACAGTATTCTCTTAAAAATGCCTAAATGTACTTGGTTAATCCAAAAACAACCAAGGCCAGAGAACCCATTTGCAGATAATGAACACAGAGCCTATAAAACACACCAAACTATGTACGTTCAGCCTGAGTAGAAGTGAATGAGGCGCAGTCTAGAGCCTGTGATTAGCACAATGTGACAGAACTGCTGACAGACAGGTGGAAACCATTCAAGTCACAGCAATCAAACCATCTTTTTACATAAACTTGTATCCTCAACTGACATTTAATAATAGTTTATTTAATTATAATAATTAGCATTTGGTTTTATAGAGCTCCACCCAAACTCTAGCAGGTCTAAATCTCTTCAAGGCTCTACAGGCAAAAAAAGTTTTTATATGGGACATTGTAACTTCAAACACTGCTTTCTCAAAAGGCAAACCTAACCTTACACAGCCAGAGAGATTCTCACGAGTGCACACACATTAATCTGACATTAACCAGGTTAATAAAGGCCTAAAAAGCCCCAAACATTCCAATGTTGTACTTAGCGAGATTTTGATGGATCGTCCCATCAAACACGTGCCGTTTATGCACATAAATGCTTTATTCATATATGGAAACATTACATTAAAAATGTGTAATACATTTTTCTTAAGATCCTATTTCCTGTTCTCCGGCAGAGTCTCACCTTCACATGACGCTGAATCACGTTCAGACACACCTCATTCCTCCAGAGCACTGCTGGTGTCGTCCTTAGAAAGAGGATACTAAGAATTCTCCTACAGGAAACCTCAACACTCCCCAGTCAAGTCAAACACACACATAAAAACATCTTTGTTGATAAATTGTCTTAATTAAAACACAGTCCCCAAGAGCTGACAGGAAAATGGCATCCATTTTTCCTGTCCAAGAATAAAAGGATATAGGCAGAGCATTTGGCTTAGTGCTCACAATGGAGCTGCACATGTGGGTGGAACATGGGGCTTTTAAGTTGTATTGTTTTGTTGCAATTCTTTGAAAATTTGTTTTACAGAAAAAGAGAAATTCTAAACCCATTGTCACAGAAGATTGTGAATCAATTATAGATTGTACACAGCCGTACACATCGCACAGCCAAAGATGAGATCATTAATATTAACTTGTTTAAAGTTATGTTTCAGTTGATTCATGAATATTCATGTATTTCCTGCATTCAAGGCTTGAGTGCCCAGAAAATATCTTGTTTTCACTTGGCCTCTATCCCCAAGATTTTCAAAGCATAAAAATGACAAAACTAAATCATATAAGGAACAGTGCAAAAAATAATGTTTAATCATTTCATACTGTCAACATAAAGCTTTTGTCACTTGTAAACTTACTCAGAGAAGATCTCAACTTTTACTCCAGTAGGTATAAGAGTACTGCTACTAAATTAAAATATTACTCAAGTAGAAGTAAAGGTATGCTGCAATAAAACACCCTGAAAAGAACAATTATTTTAAAAACATACTCAAGTAAATGTAACTGAGTACTACTACCCGCCCACAGCTCTGTACTCACAAGTATCTAATCACATAACCTTTTTACAATCATAAAAAACAACTCTGCTTGGTATTTGGTGAAATGCCACTGTGAATGTTGTACGTATAGGCCTGCCACCATAACACATTTTGAAGTGTGATATATTACTGAAGTAAATATAGGCAAAACCAAACCATTAAAAAAATCTCATTGTAGTACAGATATATAACCCACATTTTCCCAGTAGTACAAAGAAAAAGGACCCATGATACATGTTCCATCAATTGAACGAAAAGTCCATATAGTATTTATAGTAACGGGATTATGTATGTATGTTATAGTTTAGTACTACTTGGAAAAACCCACACATGTTTTTTTTAATGATAATTGAGCCCATTTTAGCGTTCCATTAACAATAACATCCTTCCAATACAGGCAGCAAAATTTATATAAGTGTTCATTCACACGCTTGTATGACGTCTTCCATTCAGCTCTAATGTACAGATCTGCTGGTACACAAATGTTCTGCTCGTCATGTATGCTCACGTAAACACTAGGATGGCTTCTTCACTCTGACATGAGGAGAATGTGTTAAACCCGCGCGCTCTGGTTTGATCTTTTGTTTTTCTCCCACTGACCCACATAGAGCCGCTCTGTCCCTCACATGGCTTTCAGGGCGGTACCTCAGCCCAGGCTAAAATAGGCCATTTATATCAGAGTTATTGCTGCCAAATGGGTTGTAGCTCTATGCAGGTACAGAGCTTTTGAACCGGGGCGTTCATGTGCGACAATAAGCTCAGAAATCTAAAGACTCGTGTAAAAAGTTACATTGCAGCCAGGACATTCTGTGTGATTTCATTCAAAGGCAACTATTTCACGCTCTAAGTGGAAAATGGTTTACATAAAATACCCCAAACAGCCTTATATAATGTGTAATTCCACCGTTGTCCACCAAATCTTGTTTTTGGTGTTTCACTAAAGCTGGGTTTAAATTGTGCGATATTGTATGATTTTAAAACTTTCCAAATAAAACTCACATTGTGCGATTGATTCTCATATGAAGCACGCGGCGGGAGTGTGCGCTCTGTCCGGAGCCACGGTCGTGTACACTGACCCGCTCACACTGAGAGGAGCAGGAGCCGTGAGCTGTGTGCAGCACTGTGGACCTGTTTGTGACCTCGCTATCTTTTTATACACGTCATAGAAGTACTCCCAAAACATCACAGAAGTACGTGAGCAAACCGTTGGCACTAACTTTAGCACTGCTTTGTTTAAAGTCCGAGGCTTTTGTCGCCAAACTTTAGTGGCTCTCGTGTGTGCGGTGATTTGTTCAGGATACGTGTCAGAAGCGCTTTATTGCCCCTTTTCACCTCCGCGCTTAGGCCCAGTGGAGCTGTGGTCCGCCTGCAGCTGTGTTCTATCATGCACACGCTGCTCTCACATGAGTCTGTCCGATGTCTCTGCGTCATCAGCAGTCGTGCGTTCATGGTGAGCAGGTCATCACAGTCGTAACCTCCTGGACACTGCACCACACTGATGAACGGAGGAGCCCAAACTCGCCCCAATTATAAATAATATTCATCGCAAAATTGTCCTGAAAAAGGCTCAGTGTAAGGCCAGCTTTAAGGACGGTCCACCACCTGTTTGTCTCTGTGGAGGTTATATGGGAGGTTATATTGCTCATGTTCCACAGTATAGCATTAATCCATGGGTATACATACAATACCAGTCAAAAGTTTGGATATATGGAATTATGTAGCAAAGAAAATAAAGTGAAATCCTCAAAATGTCCACCTTTTGTTTTGTGGACAGTGCTGCAAACCCTTGGACTTCACTCAATGATCTTCTTGATGACGTCTCCTGAAATGTTTTTCACTTCAAGATGTGCCATGTCAGGGTCAAGAAATGTCAAGTGACCAAAGCAGTTTTTAAAGCAAAGGGTGGCTATTTAAAATAAATAAATAAAAATAAATCCAAAATAAAGTTTTGAGTTTACTTTGTTTGCTACATTCCACTTGTGTCCAGTCATAGTTCTGATGCCTTCAGTGAGAATCTATAATGTAAATGATCAAGAAATAAAGAAAAAAAAGAAATAAAGAAGAAACAGAAATGAAAATCTTTTGACTTTTTACAGCGTGTATTCATGGAGACAAGCAAATGATCCCACCAGGTAAAATTACAGGTCAGATCTGTTGAACGGCATCCCAGTAAGAACATTTTTGGGAACATTTTTTCCCAACTTTTCTTCAAGAATTGCCACTTGTCTGATGCAACACTATGATTAATGGTTATGACATACTATCTCACACAAAGACATAAAAAAAGATTTATTAACCTGTCACATGGCCTTTAAATGATGTTTATGTGTAGGTGAGGAGAACTGGTTTGTTAAGCTCTCTATATGTGCTCCAGACGTCTCGGGACACCTCTGACTGAAACCTAAACCAAAGTCAAGTCCAAAAACAGCCTCATTCTCTACATTCTCGCTTCTGACTGTAGAGCTGCCAATGGCTGATAAGCTCTGCTGATATTTTTGGACAATATACAAAGCTTATTTTAATACTTTCACCCAAAATATATTATTTGAAAACACTACAAACAAAGGAAAAACAAGATATCCACAACTTACTACTACTAACCCATAAGGGAGCAGTGTAATCACATTCTGTGCAGTGGCCTCTTCTCAGAGTTAAAACAAAGCTTTATGTTTTTCTTTTAAAGATCCACACTATGCAATTTTTTTAAGCTTGTATCATGTGATAACATTATTCCCATGGCTACATAGCTACAGTTGCATTTTGTGTAATTTATGTTGGTTACAGTAAACGTCTGTAAAAAGGGATTTGCCTCTAAACCTCAGAAAATACGTAGTTTGAATTTTCCCAGGATTGTTGCATCACAGGTAGAAACGCTGCACCGTTTGAAGTCATCTGCAGATTCGTTCAAAGCATTTCTCAATACAAAGTAATTATTTTCAATTCTAAAACATGAAATGCCAAAGCAAAGGTTACTCCAGAGCAAAGGACAATCACAATAAAATAATACATAATATTTGTCCTTTAAGAATTTAGTAAGACCAATAAAATATAAATCTAGGACTATACAGCCCATGTAGCCTTGCACAGCAAGATGGATTCTCACGATATTTGTGAGTTCACAAACTCACGAGAATCCATCTTGGCGTGGTCCTGCTGCTGTAAGGTTGATCGGGTGGACCAATCACAGAGCAGCATTGAGGTTTGTGCAGAAGCCCAAGGCCAACCGCCCAAACAAACCAAAACAAACATGGCGACGCCGACACACGAACTTCAGCCTATTTTAGCGTCAATATGGAGTATTTTGTTAGTGAAAAACATGCAGAAGGTCAGAGCTTTGTGCATTTGTGAAAAGGAAAGATGTCTGTGCTTTTCTCTCAACTGGATTTAACAAAAGTTTAAGAATTTTTTGGCTTCTTTAGTTGTTGTGACACTTCAATCAATCAGAATCAAATAGTCGTCATGACATTCCGCATTTTCCGATCGCTTTCAGTGAGAGACTCATGTGTAGAACTCATCTCAGAGTGCTGCGCATCTCAATCTGAGCCAGGTTATAGCTGATGTGCCAAGAAGTGTAAATATCAGCTATGTATCTATCTCTACTTCTACATTTTAGCATCTTTTTCTTTCTCACTTTCTCTGTCTCTCCCTTCTTCTCTCTTCCCCTCCCTCTATCTCTGTCTCTCTCCCTCTCTTCCTCTCGTTCCCTCCCTCTTTCTCCAGCAGCAGTGGCAGCCCAGAAGCAGCAGTATTCTAACTGTATAGTGTAGTCCGTCTGACAAGTCCTGACAATCCCTGAGTAAACATTTGTGTGGCTGTGGAGTCCTTATCTCTGCAGGCTGCGACCAAACCAGTCTCCGAGCGTCACAGAGGAGAAGACACGAGCTAACGGACAGCTTCTGTGAAAACTCCAGAGAGGGGCTTTAATCGTCAATCAGTTTAAAAGTGAAGTTCTTAGGCCATGTGGCAGAATTATAACTGGTGCTAACGATCGAGACGGTGTAATCCCTCATTTATCCATGAGTGGTTCAATGCAGAGAAGGTTTCAGCGGGAGTCAACATTGTGCAGTTGACTACAGATAGATAACCGGGTCTGGAGGGACGGAAGTGATCACCTAGCTCTGGTTGGCGCAGTAATGTATTAGCTTATGTTAAAAGGTAATATTTTTCCATTGTTTTATGCTTTATTTGGTGTGAGATGAGGTAAGGCTGTACATGACACATTCGTTACTTCTGCTAACATGTTAACTTCCCCAAAACATTGTCATGACTAAACTTAACCAAAACCTAACCTTCACCACAATCCATTTCCTAATTTAAAAATAACTCTGTACCTAAACTTCATCACTTTGAATGACCAATCACAGCAGACTGTCCCTCCTTACCCCACATTATTGTTGGATTGTTGTTGACACATTTGGTTATCATTAGCGTCCCTGGCTAAAGGAGCTTGTTTGTATCTATAATGAATCATATAAATTATCTATTCAACCCCCTACATCTTAAATCTCATCGGAGTGCAGATAAATGTCAAAATATCCCCCCAAATTCAAAGAAAATTAGCAATAATTCGATATGGTAATCATCGTGACAGGCCTAAAGCTGCTAAACCTTTTGTTCCCTGTTGTAGGACCAGTTTGCAGTGTTGCCATGATACATTTCAACCATTCCAACCAATATATCTCCTCCAGATTATTCAGAATATTATCCAGATTATCATTACAATATTTATTCACTCTGGCTTTGTGAAATTCCTTCCTCTTTACATAACTTTGACCAGTCACAACTACCTTCTGGCTATAGGTCTCCCAGCGGAACATCTCAGCCTCCCCGCTCCCTCCCTCTCTCCTCTCTCCATCCCACATCTTCCCTCTCCTCTACGCAGAATTCCGGGGTTTTTGAAATAAGCCAAGTTTATCGCAGTTCTCTTGGAGCGTTGCCGCGTTCTTCACTGGCCTTTATTAAGTACAGCTCTTTGGGCACACTCCAGAGCAGCAGAAGGCCCAGCTCTCCCACCCCTTCGTCTTGTGCTCTTTTCTCCCTATAGCTCTGCACCTGTCTCTTCCTTAGTCCCTGTCAGCGCTGGTCGGATTGCGCTCCTTAAATCTGCGCTCTCCCTCTAGGTCTGGTGGAGTTTTGCTCTGTAGTCGGTGTGTCCCTGTAGCTACCATGCGAGGTGCTCCCTGTGCTTAGATGAGTCAACAACTACAGTGTATTCCAGGGATGGGAAGCACGCTGGTGAGTCCATATGCTGCGGTATTGTGGGCTGTGCGCTAGGGGAAATATGGTCAGGTTGACTGGCAAATCCAAAATGAGAATCTCTTTCTGTATTTTTTATACAGATTAATATCAGTCCGGTCTCTCAAGCCTAGCCAAACGTGATCGTGCAATCGGATTAGTTTATTTTCAGTGACGCATGTGGGAAGAAGAGGCTCAGTGGTCACCTATCATTTACAAAGCAAATTTACCTCACCTTAGATTAATAGTTTAGTGCTTCGCTCAGTCATTCTGCAGAAATCAGTGATGTTTTTCAGCCCTCGATACCAACAACACCAGCGTGTCCCTGATTGGCTCATCCACCTGTCAATCACGCTCATCCAAAAACTGGGAGATTCACCATTTAACAGACTCACATATTCGTAAATTATTGGAAAAATGTGTATTCCAGATCCCAGGGAAATGGTCAGGACTAAATTCAACCAAAATGATGGTTTCCAGTTTCTGTCTTTTCATTATAGATCGCAATCAAATCGAAATAGCTATTTGAATGGACCCAATCAGCAAATCGCACAATTTTTACAGACTATCATTTCTTATCCTTCATGAAACCTGCTAACCCTGTAGTTTAGATCTATACAAGTTTAGATTTAAAATACACACCTTGTCACTTCACATTTTAGTCTTTTGTCAATTTTAACATTTTAAATCTAATCTCAGCACAATGCTTGTCAGAAATGTGCACTTAGATATTGATGATTCAGCTCTACAGTCTACTACTATGCTACACTAATACCTCTAAAGCAATTCAGATAAATGCACTCTCTCTGCCCTCTACTATCTTGGTATGTCACATAAATACATGCTACAATCTTCCCTTTTCTCATCTCGATAGCAGCGGCAGCCTCCCCTGCCTCTCAGTCTCTCCTCTTCACCTTTATTTTTACTGTTGTCTAACCACCAATTTGGGATATATACTGCAGGCTGCATTACTTCAAGTTTCAATCCAAATATATTTATGGTTTTGCTGTGATTTGAGTAATTATCAATACGTAAAGAAAATGTACTTTTCAGATTACTAGCTGATGCGGTAGTTAGCTAGTTAGCCTTATGTAATCATGTGATCTGGTATTAAATGTTCCGGTGTCAATGATCTACAAGCAGGTGAAGTATTGTGGAAGTTGCTGTTCTCTTGTAATAGACAGTGACGGCAATCAATCCATCACCTGTAATAAAACAAAAGGCACTTGAGTAATACTTTTATTGAAGTAACAGAACTCTTATTTGAGTAAAAGTTGTGGTTACTGTAACTGTAACTGAGTCTACAATTGAGAAAGCTTTATGTTGACAGTATGAAGTGACTTTTTGTGCTGCTCCTTCAGATATGATGTCGTTTTTAAATTGATTTGTGTCTCTACCAGATTTTGTGCATTATTTTATCTTCTGTCCTTCAAATTATATCAACATCAAATTATAAATCAGTTGTTACATCCCGACAGTTACTCTTTAAGTTACTCGAGTCATAGTTTTCTCAAATACTTTTTTTACCACTACTTATATACCACTACTTACATAATATTATTTTGAAGTCATTTTACCCTTACATGAGCACACATTTTGGCTACTCTACCCACCTCTGCTTTTACTAAAACAAAATAAGTATAAAGGCTGTAAGCTCATTCACATTACATGTTCCATATTGGATTACCACCTTCGTCAGAGCCATATTTAATCATTTTAAAACCTTCTCTACTTGGATAAACTAGAGGACACGTGCTTCCTATAAAAAACTGACTGAGATTTTGCCTGATGCTGAGACTAATACACTGCAAAGGTCTGGAAAACAAAACCCAGATACACACCAAATATGTGGAAGAGATTTTAAATAAAACTAAATGAGGGATGTGTCTGATGAAACATTAAGGTGCTAACAGATTTATGCTAACATGCTAACAGTTTTTTACACCTGCTCAGTTTTTTTTAGTTTTTTTTTTACAAGAAACATTAAGCTTACAAATCTCAGTCTATAACCTTTCATCACTCCTGGATCTATCCCAGAAACACATGTATCATAATGTAAAGCCGTCCATGGTGTCAAAGGCTCTTCAGTGGGCGTAGCAGATGAAACGTTCCCAAACAGTTACGAAATATCAAAGTTAATGTGAAAGACGCTTGTCAAAATTTAGCACCGATTTGATAAAGGCACTAAGTCACACATGCTTGGAGTCAGATTCCATTAGTTGGTGGGTGTCAAACTTTTCATGCCAAGGCGTCCAGCATTAGCATACCACTTTCAAAGAGTTAGTGACTAAAAGAAATAAATAGCGTGCCAATGAATATTTCCACTGATTGGCACTGCTGCTGTTCCAGTTCAAAGAGACTGAAGTCTGGCCAGCATACTCGTACTTCAAATAACTCATCACCTGTCTCTCACTGCCTAACCACCACATGTCCACAGGGTGTCCGGGTCTATTTTATAAACACAAATGTCAGTTCCACTTTATAATAACAATACCTTAATAAGCTTTAATAAGCCTTAATAAAGCATGAACAAAGACTTAATCTATAATGATCAAATAGTTTCCAAAGAATGATCCAGACTTAGTAACTACTTAATTAAGGGCTTAGGGTTAGAAAGTGTTAACACTTTGCAGTGACATCGGGCTGGGAGTGTACTGCTTGCATTTCTATGGTGAAATGCTCAGCAGTTACCATGGTGACACTATGCACACATTAGCAAACACTGACAAAGTTTTAAGGTTATCTGAAAAGTCAAGAAAAAAATACAAGACTAACTGAAAAAGACACAACTGTAATCGCCTTTATGGCACTAGACTGCCTCATGTTTCTGGTTTCAATACAATATTTGGTTCTGGAGTTTGTCCACAAGGGGCCTCTGTCATAGCAATGAAACGTGTTAGCTTCTGTGCCTATTGTGAACTGGGGATGTTTCTTCACCTCAGTCACAGTCATGGCTGGTGGGCAGTGGATCTGGATCCAGATGACATCACATATTTATATCCTTCATTCAAGAATGTGAAGTCTGATGCTGGAATTATTATGGATTTAAAAACCAAGACAAACAAGATGAGCCACCAATCTGCAAAGTCTGATGAAAAAGTCACCGTACCGAGGGCAAACACGAGCAACTTACACGCACATTAGAGACAACCATCCTGCAATGTTTGACAAACTTGAGCCAAAAATATCTGTCGTAAGTAACATACCATGAGAAATAAACTATTGAATGTAGTTTGGATTTGTATAAATAATAGTACGTGTTTGTGTCGATTTTGCTATTGCTAGGTTAGCGCTAGCACAGCTGATGGCTGCAATGCCAGGATATCCTTTATCATATCCTTTTTCTGGGAGCCTTCTTAGGTTGGTTGTGTTTTTTTTTTTTTTTTATAGTCAATAGTTATATAATGGACACATTTATTAACACAACAATGCCATCTGGACTCATTTGGCTACAGATATGTGTACTTGCAGCAAAAAAAAAAAGAGGTGATCACTGAGACACCTGCAAATTGTATGGTAATTGATGTTTCAGTGACTTTAAAAAAACCTTGGATTTATCTTTATCTTTAATTATCATGATAATATCGTTAATCGCAATTATTTCGGTCAAAATAATCGTGAGTCTAAATTTTAATATTGTCCCATCCCTAAGTGTGACTGTAATATTATTTGAAAGGGACTTATTTAACAGCACAAATCAGCTCACCTATTGTAGCTCCAACTAGGTTCTTTATGGTCAGATTGTGTTAAAACAAAGCTTGAATTAAACTTTAATCCAAGCTTTGTTTTAACACATCATTAAAGTCTAACTTGAGTAACAGAGCTTCAGACAGAAGTGTGCCTTTAGATAGCATTCCCCCAGGGAATGTTGATGACATAAGCTTCAATAGGAATAGTATCAATAGGGTACATTTGTGAGTAGTGTTTAATGTTGGTGCTACTTATTACACCTTAATTAGCCTGAATAAAGCCTGGACACAGACTGACTGTATAATATTATTACGTTAAGTGTAGTTACCCAAATGTCGTCATAGTAGAACTTTGGATAATGACAGATTAATCATAAACTCATTTGCTTATCATTTTCAACTGATTCACAATCCTCAGAATAAACTCCAGTTTAACTTCACCCTCTGGCATTTCAGATTATGCATCACCGATTTGTTGTAACTGTAACTCTCTCATTTCTAACCCCACCCCACGTTCACAAAGTCGTCAGACGTCAATAAGTCAGTGTTTATTCTTTGAAATTGGAGGTTTATGCTCTTGATTTGCATGTTAACGGATTACAGAGAATGAGCCACGAGAAGACTTCAAAAAGGAATGGTCGCGAGTGCCAGAAAAGTGCACACTACGAAGCCAAACTGCTCCGAGTGAGAGAGGAGAGAGAGGTATAGGCCTTTTCAAAGCCTGCCATGTCTCCTCAGGTGTTCAATGGACGTGAACGGGACGCCTTATCTGCAGCGCGGCCGTGTGCGAGCTGTCTTTAGACCGGGGAGTGTGGGAGTGTTTGGCAACTTCGGAGTTAAACTGTCCTGGATCATGCCAAGTGACAACAAAAGATACACTTGCGGGTGACATGAAGCTAACGCCTGATGTACAGGTTTAAATATAGAGCTTATTAAAAGGCAATACTCATATTTTTTTCAAGTTGTTTTATATCATAAAAGCAGCTCTTGAAACCTCAAATCTTTCTGCATCTAATATAAGATGTATATATATTTTTATCGGCAGCAGTGATGGTGCGCTGTTAGCATGCTAGTTGCTGTCAATAGCATCACAGTGACGCTGTTCTGGGCTCTGAAAGTTGTAAAAATACTCATAAACTCATCATGGTGAATAATTAGGATGCTAGGAATGCATCAGGAGAGTGTGAATTACATTTGGACCATTTAAAATGTTTTTCAAACTTTTAAGGCAGTAAAAGCTGCATAACACAAGCACATTTATAAATGTCTCTATTGTATTATTAATTTGGGTAATCACATTTTGGGAAAAGCAATAACACTTTCATGGACACAAGCAGGTGGCTTTCCTTTCTCCAGAAAAATTACATAGTGCACCTTTAAACTAATACAAGTTTGTGGGACATCAGTGACGGGGCTTAAGTCTTTTATCCCTTTAGTAAATTGAGTGAATCATTTCGCTTCAGTCAGTTACTTTAAGTCTACTCGACTTCTTTACAATTTATTTTCACTTGATCAAATTTCAGGGGTCATTATTATGTAGCGGATTTCCATTACAAAGTCAGGACAACGCTCGCAGGCGCGGTGATATGCACTGAATAAGCAGCAGTGTGTATGTGTGAGCTGGTGAGGGAGGGTCTATGTTGTGTGAGAAGCACAGCTCTTACCTGTGCTCAGCAGCAGTAGCACCTTCATGGAGAGGAACTCATCGAACGTGAGCTGCAGCCGCACAAACTCCTGGCTCACCTGCCTCATGCCCAAACACAGGTCGTACATGGCCGACTGCTGCATGCGCTCCCTGAAGAGCAAACACACAAAGTCAGACACAACTTGTTAAACTGGGGGAACCAGTGAGTGAGACATGGAGCGGCCCTCAGTGCTCCTGCAGAATCCAAAATATCACTTCACAAAACACCTATATTCAAACTGAAACCTGCAAAAGAAACTGAGCGGCATCAGATGAAGTGGGAGGACAGACAGTGCTCGTGAGTTAATGGCAGAAAAGAAATAATAGAAATATAAATTGACAAAATTATAAGAACTATAAATAAGAAATATAAATAAAAATAAGACATATAAAATTAGCACAAGCACTAGCAGCCAAGCTAACCCAGCGAGGCCTGGGCTTGTAACCTGGACCATCACGAGATACAGGGTGACAAAGACATGGACCAACCCTCACCCACCCCGAGTGAAAGTCCACGTTTGGCTGCCGTGGACTTAAAAGCAGAGATTTTGGCGTCATTGAGAGATGACATTAAAGGAGTAATAAGGGACAAGTTCAAATTGTTGCAGATGAGCTGAGAACAATCAAAAACGACATATAAGGGCTTGTTAAAGATACTAAAACAATCCGTGATGATTTGGAGCTCGTGGTGACAGACGTGCAGATGTGAGAGGGGGCTTATCACAGTGTTCTACTGAAGTGACACAGTGGAGAACCTTGAGAAGGAGCTGAAGATTATGTGGGATAAATGTGAGGACATGGAGGGCAGAATGAGGCGAAGCAATATATGCAGAACTGGAATCATGAAGGCTCGTGGAGGCTAACCCCAGATCTCCAAAAGCTGTCACTAGCGCCCTGAGAAAAATGCCACAGCTAGATCGGGATGTTAATGTGGACCGTTCACATTGTGTGTTTGGGAGCTCAAAAGATCAAGATCAGTTGATTATCTCAAAAATGCATCATGATGAGGACGGTCAGAGATTCTATGGAAGGCCCATGACAAAGCCCCATTGTTTTACAGTGGTCAGCTCATAAGTCATTTCCAGATTATACCGTGTCACAAAGGCCATAGCAGCTTTCTCGGACATTATGATCTGCTTTTTCCAGCCTGACTCCAGTTTACGTACAAGGACAAGAGCAACAACAGAAAGCCCTGGTAAAGACTATTACAGTTATTAGGTTATTATATTACCACTGTATTTTTCTTCTTCTGTCAAGTTTACTTCATTATGTAGGTGATATTTTTATATACTTTACTGCAGGAGCCTGAAGTATTGCTCTTTCTCTTTTAAATTGTGTTTCTTTATTTTTATTTTTGTTATTGCCTTGGCTAACTCGACTGGCACATTCGACTTAAATCTAGGCTGTGCACTTGTGCTGCTTGTTTAGTGGTTAGGGATGAGTTTCTCTCACATATTTTGTTATGACTAAATGTTTATGTTTTGGTTCAGAGTTCTGGTTTTGATCCCCTTGGTCCCCTGAGATCTTGAGTTTAATGATCAAACATCTGGGTTTTTGATTCCATTTCATAATTTGCCTATCATTGCTATTTTGGTTACTTTTCCCACTGTAAATAGTCACAATATCTCATTTCAACTCATATTATTTATAAAAGACCAAGCTAGTGTCTACACTTCACTTCCTGTTCTCTTCCCAACATCACCAAGTTTGTTCATATTCAGAATTTCGAGGTTGAGGGGGGATTTAAGAATTATAAGTTATAGTGTGAAAGGGCTTTATAATTTAATAAAGAAAAATAATATATTACTCCAGCTTAAACAAATGAGGAAACACATCTATCTGATGAGGAACATGAACAGTTAAAGTCATATTACTCCTCTCATCGCTCTGGACAAAAGAAAGGGGTTTCCATTCTTATCCACAGGAAGATCAATTTTACAAAAATCTCAACGCTCAGGACAGTGAGGGGAGATAGCTCCTATTTAACGGTGTGAGTGATGGTGTAGTGTCCCTTATTAATGTATATGCACCCAATGAAAATGAGTGGGGTTTTATTGTTCAATACAATTTTACTGCATAGTACAAGACTGTTGCTGATGGGTGGGGATTTCAACTGTGTAAAGTCCCAGCTTACTGATACAACCACCCTCTAGACATTAATGTCTAGAATGAGTGCTCTCGAATAGATTAGACACATAAAGATTATGCCAATTACCATCTCTGACCATGCACCCATTTTATTACAATGGATATAGGGCACAGACCTGCAGTTAAACAGTGGAGGTTAAACACATCTCTCCTCAATGATAAAGACTTTTTGTCCTTTGTTACGGCAGAATTTATCTCAATAACAACCACATCAGCCCTTCATTTTATGGGACTGTGCTAAAACATATATTAGATTATTTAATTTGCCTCGGCCAGAAGAAAGGGAAGAACACCAAACAGCAGGAATTGGAAGATAAAATTAAAACATTGGGATATAAATATAAACATTCTGCAACAGCTGTGCTACATATGAGTTACATATGGCCCGCAGATAACTTAAATTTAAGCCTATTTTCTGATGAGATTGAAGGTAACCTGTGATTTACAAACCAAAGGTCCCACAAGGATTATGGCATTGAGACTTAGGAAGCAGCAAACCTCAAACATAGTCCAGGAAATCTAATAGCAATCAAGTTTTGTCACAGAAACAAATATTTCAAAATAATTTGCAGTTTTATGAATCACTGTGTAAAATACAGATTCATGTTCCATCGAGGCAGAGCTCACAAGGAACTGGAGAATATTAATGTAAAAGAACTGACAAACTCATCCACAGAGGGACTGGACTGAGTGAAGAAAACAACATCAAGTAGGTTACCGCCTCTTAAAAATGACAAAAGTCCAGGCTCAGATACCTTAATGATTTTTTACATACTTGGTGACACCCTTATTGCTGAAAGCACATACAGTTGAAACTAGAACACACATAAAAAGACACATTTGTTTTTGTTTTTTTTCTCACTGTCTGACATGAAATCAGACTAAACTTTTCCCGTTTTAGGTTATTTAGGATTAACACAATTATTTCTATTTGCTGAATGCCAGAATAATGAGAGAAGGATTTTTTTTTAGACAATCATTCATTACTTTCTTCAAAGTCAGAAGTTTACATATGTCCTTCCTCAAGCTTCTCACACTAGTTGGCAGGAATTTTGGTCCATTCCTCCAGACAGAACTGATGTAACTGAGCCAAGTTTGCGGACCACCTTGCTCGCACATGCTTTCTCAGGTCTACCCACAAATTTTCTATGGAATTGAGATCTAAAACATTGACTTTGTTATCTTAAATCCACTTTGTAACCAGTTTGGCAGTTTGGTTTTTGTCCATTTGGAAGACCCATTTGTGCCCACGCTTTAACTTCCTGGCTGATGTCTTGAGATGTTTCTTCAGTATTTCCACTTAATGTTCTGGAAATTGCACCCAAGGATGATTTCTTTTGACTTTCCCATGAAGTTACACAAAGTAGCAGTGTGTTTCAGGTGCGCTTCAAATACATCCACAGCTCAAATAAACTCAAATGTTGTCAATAAATCCGTCAGAACCTCCAAAGACACTGCATCATCATTTGGGTTTTTAAAAGTCATAGTAATCTTATGTAAGTAAACTTCTGACTTTGAAAAAAGAAATGCAATTTTTTTTTTTCTCATTATTCTGGAATTTAGCAAATAAAAATAATTTTGTCACACCTAATTCACCTAAAATAGGAAAAGAAATAGGAAAAGTTAAGTCGGATTTCATGTAAAAAACAAAACAAAAAACAAAAACAAAACATAGATAACTGTAGATATGCATTGGATAAACACATTTTGACACCATCATGGACTGAGACAGCAATAATTGTAATTCATAAAGAGGATAAAGACCCCACAGACTATCAGTCCTATAGGCCCATATCTGTGTTAAATGGTGATCTGTGCATATTAACAGCTGTTCTGACCAGGCGCGTTAACATGATAATAATATATTATACATCCTGACCAGGCTGTTTTATTCCAAGACACTGCTATGGGGCTAATGCCTGGCACCTGTTAAATATAATTTCTCAACTGAAGGATAAAAACTGTACAGGAAGCATTTGAACGAAGATCACGACCATATAAGTTACAAACATTAAAACCATTTAAATTGAGTCCAGACTTTATGAAATGGGTGCTGACTCTCTATTCATCAGCAGTAGTTAGGGTTAATAAGTATATATCAGAGAGATTTACATTAGAACATGGGTAAAGTCAGGGCTGTTGTTCGTAACTTGCCCAGCAGCTACAGACGGATCTTTAAACTAAACTACACTATATAAAAGGGATTATAATAAATGGAGAAGAGCATAAAATATAATTGTATACCATTGGCATCCTATTGCACCTCACTGAACCTGCTTCAACAATTCCATATTTAAACCAGCTCATTAATCAGTACGGATATTATTCTGGACAGACAGTGAACATGGATAAAACAGATGTCATGGATGTAAAAGATGGTATGATATCTTTGCATTTATATTCCACCTCTGTAAGGCATTATATAAACGAAATTACAATAAAATAACAAGTAATTTTCACAGTGATTCAGAGCAATGGCCCTGTCTCACACTGTCTTTATAGGATCGAGTTGAAAGTGCACGTCTAAACGCTTTGCCCCGACGTCTTTATTTTTTCCAGATGCTCCCCGTGGAGATCCCAAAGCAAACATATGACCACCTTGACAAATTAATGTGAGCATTTATATGGCAAAAGAAGCATCCTAGATTCAGACTGAAAAGTGTAGAGTTAGCCAAAGCAGATGGTGGTCTTAAGCTTCACAACTTTAAATTTTATTATTGGGCAGCCCCGATGAAGCCACTGACGGAGTGGATCAAAAATGAAACAGTAACTCGCTGGCTTAACACAGAAGACAGTATGAGTGTAGATTCTTACAAAAACTGCTCTTTTTAGATACCTCTGTAAAAGAAATGCTTACTTGGACAAAAATACGCTAACTGTTTGGAATAAAATACGATCAGTGTTCAGGTTGCCTAAGCTCCTTTCACTATTAACAAATACTGAGTTAATAAAAACATTTATACCCAATAGATTAGGTTCAGGCTTTAGGTCAGATTATAGTTTACTACAGATATATCAGTTGGTAACATTAAAACTTCTGAACGGCTGAAATCAGAAATTGTCAATCTAAATACTCCTGCCCCGATAGAGCAGTTCCTTGTAAAACTATTAGATGCTGAAGATAAGAAAATAATTAGTAAGCAATATATGATTAATTTTGTGATAATACCCCGTATATACGACAGAGATGGGAAGCAGAGATGACAATACATATACCAGTGGATACCTGGGGAGAAATATGCACAGAATCACATCTTGTTACAACTCAACCATTTGGCGAGAATTCAAGTGGAAAGTTATTACCAGTTTTTTTAGAAAATCAGATATAACTGCCAAGACGGGACCAATGCAGTCTGGTTTATGACGGAGAAATTGTGGGGTGGTCAGTGCGAGCCACACTCAAATATTTCAGCATTGTCCTAAATTAGATTTGTTTTGGAAATACGTTTTTGATGCCCTTAAAGTTATTTCTAAACAGGATACTCCAGTGACCCCTCCAGCAGCATTATTGGGAGCGATGCCTGCATATATCCAAACCAGATGAAAAATATCTTTTATATAATATAATATTTACTGCTGCCGTAAAATGTATAATCATCAAATGGCTCAAACCAGATCCCTCTTCTTATAACATATGGAATCCAGAAAATATGGGCTATAAATCAGATGGAGCTAATAACATATTCTTTAAGGCTACAAAAACTTTTATTAATTGTTGAAAACCTGTTTTGCCTTTGTTAATACAGCACCCCATTGTTTGCTTGTTTTTTTTGTTACAAACTAAAATTGTAGAAAAATGTGAAAAGTTTGTGCATTGATTTAAATTATTGTATTATTGCTAAAAAAAAAAGAAGAAAAAAAACATCCATCCATCCATTTTCTTCTGCTTATCCGTCTAAGCAGGGACTCGCAGACTTCTCCCACCCCAGACACTTCCTCCAACTGCTGTGGTGAGACCCCAAGGTTTTATCCCTTGACTCAGCTCCTTCTTCAGAATCAGAATCAGAATCAGAAGACTTTTATTGCCACCAAAACTGTTCACCAAAACAGTCTGATGCAGCGACCGCATCACTGCAGACACTGCACCGATCCACCTGTCAATCTCACGCTCCATCCTCCCCTCACTCGTGAACAACACCTCCGAGTAACAAAAAAAAATTTACAAAGATAAAACAATTTGCCTTTCTCCTAACAAGCCTATTCACAAATTTCACAATGCAATAAGGTTCCATATTATTAGGCCTGTAAAGGGATGTGTTTTCTACATTTGACTGATCTTAACTGTTGCAATTTGGAAAACGTCCTCACTTTCTCTGTAGCTCTCAAATACTTTTTTCAACAGCATTTTTTTCCGACTGAACAACAGTGCTACAGGCTTTTATGTCCTTGTACAAACCATTCCACATCCTCACACCAACCACTGAGAAACATCTTTGCCTAAGTGAGGTGCACACGGAAATCTACTGTCATCGGCAATTAATGTAGAGAGATTACAGATGTTTTCTGGTACTAATCTTTCAGCAACCTTCCACATTGTTATACACAGGGACACTACTGAATGTTTGCTAGATAACTTTTTTTGGACATACATTTTGAGAATAACAGCTTGCTTATTGCTTTTCCACCTTCAAGGCACTTCAAGGAACCACTCGCCCATTTACACACATTCACACACCAATGTACGCAGACGTTGGGATGAGGTGGGTTAAGTGTTTTGCCCAAGGACACAATGACAGAATTCATCTGTGGGAGCTGGAAACGCACCATCAACCTGTGGATCAGTGGATTTGACCGCTCAACCAATGGTGTTTATGTCGAGAGTGGGATTCGAATCGCCAACCTTCGGATTGGTGGACAAACTGAGCTACTGTAAGGTTGGTCAAAAAAGCACCAATCAATAAATATTAAGTTGAACAAGTATCAAAAGAAAAAAACATTTGACAAAGTTGGACTCTTAATGAGTTTCCAAACTGCATTGATCCATACAGAACTAGTATAAGGCCATGCAAGTATTAAAAAGTACTTTGTTTCTTGTTGAACATTACATTATATTGTCTTATTTTTTGTTTTTATTTTCATTGTGATCATTGTCATCAAAATTTCTAGGTTTCACTATTTACTTCAATCCAAGGTACTGAAAGTGGCCAGTTTTTACATGTTAATGATATGAACTAGTTTGTGTGTTTCCTTGCTTCCACACACACCTCACACTTCTTCTTTTTTTTAACGCAACAACCTTTTTACACCTTTTTATGACTACGTTTTAAAATGTTAATTAGGGCTGCAAAATTAATCAGACTCAAAATTACAGTTCGAATGGACCCAGTTAGCAATTTGCAAAGACGGCTATTTTTGAAGTACCATCATCTTCTTCACAAACAACACAATATCCACTTGTATTCTGCATAAAAAAAAAACATTTCCACATTTATTATATCACGCATTAAAAGCTCACTATGCAGGCTCCGTTCAGTGGATGACAAAAGGCTGCATACCACGATCAGTGTTCTCACGATGTTAAAATTTCAAACTTGACTAATGCATACAGTTGAAACTTGAAGTGATACTAAGGAATAAACTCGATACTCAATAGACATTTCAATACCACACCGATGATACAAAAACACTCTTTCTTTAGACAATAAAACAGGAGCCGTAGCAGTAGTAGTAGTTTAGTTTTCGATTAGCATCTGATTACCGATACAACCCTAGCCACAACAGCAGTGTCCTATAATATAGTCATTTCCCTTTCCGATTCACTCTTTCTATTTTCTGCCTCTCAATCAGCGTTCCCATTGGCTCCCCTGTGTTCCTGTAACACTGGCTCAGTCCGCTGGAAGTGGTGGTGGTGGTGGTGGTGGAGGGACTATATTTTCTCACAGTGCAGAGGAGGAGGATGCTCGTCTGGGCTGAGAGGAGAATACCAACTCCCTCCAGATTGCAGAGAGCTAGCTGCATACTACTGTACTACTGCACCACTTCCTTATGCCACTCTACCAGCCTCCAACTATACGCCAGCTATAAGACAAGTGAACGCTATAGTCTCCAGAAAACTGCAGCTATTCGAACTCAAGCTATATATTATTAAGGTTGACCTTGGTTATAAATGCTCAGTGTATCCTCCAGCACTTTGGACGGGTCATTAAGTTTTTGAATGCCCAAAAATTCCAGAAGTGAATTGTTCCTGTTATGTAATGTGAAGGCGAAGTAAATAAACAAAAAACCCTATCATTTCTTTTTCACAGCAGTTTTTGGACACTTAAACGTTCATTATGTGACTGATAGAAGGTCCGCACCTGCTTGTTCGCTAAAATCTGGTAAGAGGCGAACCCTTTCTCAGTAAGAATCATAGACTGTACGTAAAAGGACATATCTAACCTGCTAGCTGCCACGTTCCAAATAGGAAGTGCTCATGGACGCACTTCCGGCTCCAATTCACTTTCTATTGGAAAACCGTCACCCTTCTCAAGCCTTGACGAGCTTCTTTTGGCTGGAGCTGAATGCTATGTGCGACGTCATACTCCTTAGGCCACTCCTTTATACAGTTCCAAATCAAAATCAGTACTTTTTACAAGAAATTTGAGTAATCGTACCAATATAACCTAAATAACATCATGTTGCATTGTCATACAGACCTAATACTAATATTTCAAGCCTTATTTAAAGTATGAAGTGAAAACTATGTTAAATGCACCATCTGAATTATCCGCCCTATTGACCACTGGCCCTCCATGTCGAATATTTTTCAAGATATGGCCCTCGATGAAAAAGAGTTTGGGCACCCCTGGTCTATGGTACGGATGCATGTTTGCCAAATTACTTTTGAGCAGTAATTGAATAAATGCAAGATGGATAAGTTTAATTCTACATGCAGAACATTCCACACAAAGCAAGAACACCTCCATGGAGACAATAGTTACATATCGCACTCTTTTACCTTCTACAAGTCTGCAGCAATGAACTTTCAAACCTTCACCTGTCCAGCACGCCGTTAGTTACGCGCTATATTTACAATTTCATTTCGGCAAGAGAGTTAAGTGTCTTGCCCAAGGACACAAAACAGTATAAAACTACCATATGCACTAATGGTCAAACTGACAACCTTCTGATACCTTGGTCAAATTGTAGGTCCATTTTACCCACATTTCTCATTGTAATGTAAAGCTGAATAAACCATTGCATTCAACAAATAAGAAACGTACATATTTCTTCAGCTAACACACCAAGTAAAATCGTATTTACTCAGGACTGGCCCGTTGCATAAACATAACCAGTAGGGGGGGCCACATCTTCAGCGAGAACTGCTGTGACTTGACCAAATTTATTTCAATTCATTTAAAGCTCACCGCACGCACTTTTGGAGATTGGAGCAAGAAGACAAAGGTGAAAGGTTAAAGTTGAGTGAGCTATTTATTATTTATTTACTGCTAATAAAGTCATGCTAAGTTAACGTCTTAGCCTTAACAACGCACGATAAAGCTACAATTGGCCCTCACAGCATTTAGTCAAATCTTGTTTAGGGCCACGAAATGCCAAGAACCGGCTTGTATTTAGTTTCATGAGAACTCCAGTCTGTTTCTCTGAATGAGCACAAAAACAGGAAGCATTACCCAAGTCAAGAATATGCTCCGCAGATGTCACCAATTGACTCCAAACTTTGGCTCCAACTGCGATTAGCCAGTGACATAAATGAGTCTGACATTTACATTTGCAGTCATTAAAGGCAAGCGGGCCGTGCCGACGTGAGCGAGGTCGGGCCTTCACACCTGAGCGTATACTTAAAAGGTAGACGCAAACATGGCAGCCACAATCAACAGTGAAAGGGCGAATAGTTCATGTGTCTAGTAAACTCTGAAATATACTGTCTATAGCCTTTCGCAGCTCATTTTGTTTTACTTTAACGCTCCAGTCACTAGTCTTGTCACGATACTAACATTTCAAACTCGATTTCGGAACAGGAACAGGCTTGATACTCAGATTCTGATATGATGATGATTATAAAAAACACTTTATTTAGACTACAGAAAGTGACTTTCAACATTAGTAGAATTATTATATATATTCATATATATTCCCATGTGGCCTTATATCTGTGTAATCCCTCAATCGTCCAGTAGGTTCCATGGTGGTCCATGGAACCTACTGGACGAGGTAGGTTCCATGGACAGCGTTTACTAGTCTATGTGTCTTATACTTGTGAAAGCTACAACTCAAGATCATTCTAAAGCCATTCAGGTCATTTCTGTTCTGTGAATGTGACTGTTTTAGTCCCCTGGCCTTAGAAACTGGAAGGTTTTCTCGAGCCCCTCAAGAAGAAAGACTTGGTGGTTTACGTTATTTGTTGTATTGTCCATTTTATGATGAATTTATAAATCCTTTATTTGATGAAATGTTCACACAAAGCCCTGATATGTTCTGGTGTAATGACAACAACAAGATTCATTCTAATGTTTATAAGTTGGCTTCATTTCTTTGTAAAGCCTGGAAGAAGAAGCAAATGAGTTTGTTTAAATGAGTCTATTGGTGTTTGTAACACTATTGTATCTTATTGTATGTTGTTAATGGTCTCTTGTAAAACCATTAAAGGGCTTAGCATTTTTTGTTTACAAGACAAATGAGTATCTTGTTTCGATATTAGTTTTAGTATAGATTAATATCTGATTTTCAATACGTTTGCCAACCCTATCAGCCGCAAAGTCTTTTTTGTCGTGAAGTAAAAGCGCCTTGCCTCAAGACACCACAGCATCGACCCTTAGAGTGTTTGAAACAGAGTTCAATCTAAAGGCTGGTGCTGTTTCATAAGTCGGTTTCTATGTATTTTCAACCGGAGAGTTAGCCACTAAACATCACAAATTATGCAAAAAAACAACAACCGGCTGTAGCAAATTTGCAGATTTCCAGAGGATGTGCACCTCACTTTGGGAACCGTCGCATCACATGAACAAATGGTATACGCAAAGTCAAATCTAGACCGGGTTTTGACAGCATATGTAGCCCGAGCTAACTTTAGTGTTTCTGGACTCGGCCGGTTCACAAGGTGCAGAGGCATAACATCATTTGAGACAAGTTCGGCTGAAGTCTTAACACGTCTTCTCTCTCTCTCCTTCTCTCTTTCTCTCTCTCTTTTCCTCCCCGAATCAATTTTGCTGAATCACTGCCCAAAACAAGCTGCTGTTTTTTGGGGAAACAGGGACTTTTCTGGCAAACTCTGCAGCAACACAGTTCACACTTCAAAAAAAAAAAAAAAAAAAAAAAAAGATGCAATCAAGTCCGTGTTCACATACTTATTAGCAAGTTTGTCATATCTGCCCACAATCATTACATGTGAATAATTAGCACTGCTGTCACATACACCTGTTTAGCAGTTGGAATTCAATTAGCTCTTTTTGCACATTTGAAGTATTAATTTGCTGTATGTGCATCTGCTTATATATGCGTCTATAAGGTAGCACCGGGGGGAGTGCCTTTGATTGGCAGTTCTAATGGAAAGTGGTGAGAAATGGACAACTTGCACCAATATATATGAACAGAGGTGTCTAGAGATCTGACGGAATCAAAAGCAGTTTAGCTTACAGTAATATAGAAACACGAGCCTTTATGAGCCATTGCATGATCTTTAAAGAGGGGGTATTACACTTCTAAGGGGTATTAACTGCTAACACATCACATATTTAGATTAGAAAAGCTGTATTCACTGAAAAACAGCATATTAACATGTTTTATAAGTTTCAGTTTGGGTTTTTTCCTTCCATTTGCTCTCCTTGGCACTCCTCTTTCAGAGCGATATCACATCACAATCTGTGAGCATCCCGCTAATGAAACTGTTTCACATCGCGTCAGGTTTGTGAAGTTGTGGACAGTTTTGTATCATGCTTTTGTGTATTTATGAGCTTGCGTGAGAGCTTCTGGGTTGAGTTTTGGGATAGAATCTAACCGCTAACTGTAAAGAGGGATCGAATAGGAAATGGGAGAGATAGTTACATTAAAATATGCGTGGATGACATATAAAACCACTTCAGGCATGTTTTGATGAGGTAACAATATTTGCATAATACCTGCTCTTTAAAGTCACCATCCTTCATTTTTTTTTAAATCTCTCTCTTCTCACCAATGCTCTCTGGTTTTCTTCTGTCGGCCCAAAGCTGGCACACTGTTAGAGTGCAGTAACATAGGTAGCATCTAGTGGTGACATGTGAGAATACAACAGGGGTGGGTCAGCCATCTAACTACAGATGGTATAAAGCTGAGGTACATGCAGGAGTGGAAAGTAAATGCTTGCAAATACTCAATTACTTACTGCAGTTGAGTAGATCTTTTTGAGTGATTGTAGATTTCTTAACATGTACTTGCACTTGGACTTGTATTTGTATTTGTACTTGCACTTGCACTTGTAATTGAGTATAACTGTTGCCGTATAATTCACTACATTTCATATCACAGGAGTTACTGAGGACAGCGCTGGTCCCAATCATCCCAAAACACTGTTGTGTCTAGGCTGCATCTGCTCCCTGTGACAGCTCTGCACGGCCCGCTCTGATTGGCCAGAGCTCAGAGAATACACTGATTGTGGTTTCAAACAACTTTATTCAGCAAAAAACGGTTTAGATCATCATGTTTTGTACAAAAGCCTGATATAAAATTCTACTTTCTACTGTTTAAAAAAATAACTAGCAACTAGTACTACAGAGGGTATCAGCTGGTACCAACCAAGGTCAAAGTGTTATTGTTGTTGTTATTAAAAGTCATTGTTGAATGTGTTTTATTTGCCTGAAAAACTGGCATCTGAGCTAAGAGCTAACTGACTTTCATTTGAGATATCTGAACGTGCGTGTGCGTCTAAACATCCTCGTTTAGATGCTACTGGTGGAGAGCAGATAAATGACATAAACATTTTAAATTTACTACCAGTATGCATCATTAGTACAACTGTATCAAAGACCCCAATCACTTCAGTAACGCGGAACATTGAGATGACATGGTTTAAACTGGTGCACGCTGTAGTGGACATGTGACCTGCTCCCCGTCCACCGTGTCACAGCTTATCTGCTCTGTCAGTCTGAGTGACAGCCCCATCCATCAGCACCAGCAAATGCATTAGCACAGTCACAACTTAGAGCGGCTACAAATAATTCATTAGACACTATAGAGCGCGTGCAGGGAGTGAGGGACTGGTCAAATCCCACAGAGCCAGCGCGGTACAGTACCAGCAACTTTTTAGACTGTGGACTTTATTTTATAGGTTTTAGAAGTGGGAATAAAGGCTGAGCTCGTACTATTTTAAACATTTCCATCCTGCTTATTTAAATATATATACAGACATGCAATTTTCAAGAAGTACAATGTAAAATAATGGTGAAAAATGTAAATTACATCTTAAAATACAAACACAATCTTTGGGCATTTAACATTAAAATATGACTACACAAAAATGCAGCTGAAGATTGAAAAAGTCAGATCAAAAAAGTACTTTAAGAAGTACGTCCTACTTGTACTTCCAAACTTCCTAAAAAATTTACAAAAACTTAACAAAAATCTGATCAATGAGGGTTAAATAGTCGACTATATAAAGCTTTTTTTAACAACAACAGTTTAGAACTTCTCAACTTCAGAAAAAAGAAATCAAATCAAATCATTTATTTTTTAAACATCATGTCAAGTTCTGAAGTATGGTAGACACATTTTTATATAGCGCTTCCTCCACCTTCATGTCACTGAAACAGTTTTACATCAAGAAACTACTCACCCATTCACCCAGCTGTGTACAGTGGAGATGAAGCAGGCTAAGTGTCTTGCTCATGGACACAACAACAGTTTTTACCTGTAGGAGCTGGACTCAGTGGATGTGTCCACTATACAGTGTTTAAGCTGGTAGTCTAATGCGCCCTTAGCACTACATCCCTCACTCAAATAGCTTTGTAATTTGTGCTAACACAAAAGTAGCCTCTGTGCGCCTTCTTCTGCTACAATTAAAAGCCTCCCTCCCCCGGCACACTCCAGCTCAATACATCCAGAGTGAGTGGGTTACACAATGGCATTTACCCAACGCTTTTTTTATCAATTTATTTTCGGAACAAGTTGATCTACTGACATTGACTTACACGAGCTAGCTTTTAACCCTAACCCTTACATGAACTTTGCCCCCTCACCTAGCCAAACGCCTATTTGCTACTACTCCCTAATTTTGATTTATTTTAGAGCATCCAGTTGATCAAAGCGCTCCTCGAATCACCCTTGTAGTTCAAATGTATTAGCACGGATCAAGTGGGTCATTGACTGCCCCTATTTTGGCTTTGATAGTTTCTGCCCAGCGCAATTAACAACCCATGCAAAACCAGCAAAGTGCAGCCATTTCTCCAAAAAGTCAGTGTACGACCTTGTTTTTAATCATAGCTTTTTCTACACTCATTTTGGCTTTGGGAACATAACACAGGTATGCTAATGGGGTGCTGAAAATAGTCCAAAAAAAAAGTTCAAAAGTCCACCAGCTAAATAGATATTAGCATACATTAGCATCTAATTAGCAACTCAAACAGAAGACAATGGCATCTTTATGGAAAAAGTATGCTAGTTTTTGGAGTATGGACAGAAAACTTTTATAAACGCCCACACACAAATGCAAAGACTTCACTAGACGCTGCTGTACTATCTGTACTATGCCGCGCTGGTACATTCTTTCTACATTGTACGGTAGAACTGGCAAATTAGTGCACGCATTGTGTTTTGAATACAAAGATTAGCTTCCGTTGAACTTGGATCGGTGAGTTACTGTGACAAAGATATGAATGGAATTGAAGTGATATTGGTGACAAAAAGGAGTTGGCGGCTCAAAATGAAAATATGCAAATTAGCTCGATACACGGAGAAATTCTGTATGAGAAATATTGTGATAATGACAAATTCTTCAAAGATTACTTTAAAGTGACAAATAATTAGAATATCCCTACAAGGTTAATTTAGTTTTCACACTAGCAAAAACGAAATTGTTTTCAAAATGTATTATCTTATACTTAATTGGTTCAAGATGTTAAATTATTAGTTTTAGTGTTAGGCACGCTCAAACTATAGCTTTAGCGGCGCTCCAGTAAGGCTGTCAAGATGTTTCTGTTCATCAGTAATCATGATTGTACAGGTCACATTATAAAAACAGAAAAAAACAACAACAAAATGACCAATTTAATGGCAAAAATGTGTCATTCCAGTTCTGTCGATACTCAAACCTAAATTTAAAGAGGGGGTATTATACAAAATAGAGTGGTTATAATGTTGTTCCCTCGTCAAAAACATGTCTGAAGTGGTTTTAGATGAGTATTTTAGCGATCTCTCTCGGGCCCTATTCATATCCCACTTACAGCTAGCTGTAAGATTTGGTGCAAGGCCCCGCCCACAACCCTGCATCATCCATGTTTCCACACGACAATTCTCCATAAATATACACAAGCATGATACAAAACTGTACACAACAACTTGACAAACCTGATGGGATGTGCAGTAGTTTCATTAGAAGGATGCTGACTGTGTTGTGACAGTGCTCTGAAGGGGGAGTGACTTAGCATAGAGAGCAAAGGGAGAGGAGACTCAGAGTATCAAAAACAAAAGTGAAACTCATAAAACTTGTTAATATGTGTTTTTCTGCGGTTCAGCATTTTCAAAACATGATTGGTTGAGCGGTCAGATCTACACTGATCCACGGGTTGGCGGTGCGATTCTAGCTCCTACAGATGAATGCTGTCGTTATGTCCTTGGGCAAGACACTTAACCCCCCCTCGCGCCCAGTGTCTGTGTACACTGGTGTATGAATGTGTGTGTGAATGGGTGAGTGGTTCCTTGATGTAAAGTACTTTGAGCGCCTTGAAAGTGGAAAAGTGCTTCAAAAATGTGACCATTACGATTCACTTTAAATAGGTGTTTGTGCAGTTGTAATGTAGTTTTGAGAGCAGTTTGGGTCAGATACTAAAAGATACATAATAGTTTTGAGAGATTTTGCCATCCCCCCCTCCCCTTTTCAGTCGACAAATCGATCTGTAGGACACGTCTTTAGTCGACCAACAATTTCTCCAGCCTTTCAAATCAGCATCTTGCATGGTTCATATACTCACTCGTTGAAGATGAGGTCTGGGGCGAAGTAGAGCATCTGTCCATTAGTGTGTTTGTAAGACCTCCAGCTGAGAGAGAAGGAGGACAGGCACATCCACGAGTACTGGATCAGCGTGATTTGGTCCTCGATGGGTAGACCGCGGAAACCTACGGGAAACAGACACCGAGAGATGACAAAATACCACTTTACAATCCTCTGATGCTGCTGAAGTATTTGTTTCAACAAGCAGAGATGTGCACTACCAGACACTTTTTCATTTATGGTTTTACTATTTTCATGACGATTTACATGGTTGATTCTCACTGAAGGCATCAAAACTACGAACACATATTGAATGTACCAAACATAAACTCAAGCGGGAAGAACTTAGTCAATGAAAAAAGCTTTCAGAGGAAATAAAAGCAGATGGCCTGTGTTGGTGCAGTTTTATTTTCTAAACATGCAGGTATGTTCATCCCGTGTTGATGGGGTGTTGGTGCTGTACTGCCAATTTCTAGGCACAGTCTGAAAAAATTAAATCTCTTAAATTAAATCTCAAAAACCTCTCCATGTACGGTCTTTCTGTGTAAATATCTCATGTTACAACATGAAAACTTGCGCCTTATATTCAGGTGCGCTCTATAGTCTATAGAAATTTACGGTAACCATTTCAGGAGACGCTCATTGAGAGAAGGCCAAGGGCAAAGCAAATTTTAGGTTCAAATTTCTATTTGGGGGAATTTGAATCTAAAATGTAAACATTGTCTCCATGGAGATGTTATTGCTTTGTCTGGGACTATCTACAGTATGCTTCTTTATCTCCATAGAGACAAGCATGGAGTACTACCAAGCTAAGTTACAGGTCAGATCTGTGGAGAGGAAAGCCCACTCACAGTATGAATGCATCGTTTTCAAGTTATTCTTAAGCAAGATAAACACCTGCACTTAAAGTAATACAAGATGCATAAGTTTAATGTCATACTATGCAACATTCCAGGCAATGGAGACAAACATGTGACAGACACTCGAAACCCATGAGGAAACTTTCAACACCTGATCTGAATTTCATGTTTTATCACTTAGAGTTATCGTTTAAAGTTGTTGAACCTTGATTTCCATGTATGCAAAATATCACTGTATCCAGCAGAGGGCGCAAAGTAATTGAAAACAATAGTTATTTAGTGATGAAGGCAGTTTGAGTTAGAATAAGTCCATTTAAAATCTATGGATTTAAACAGCACCGAGGAGCACCTGATGGAGAATGAGGCCACCACCTTATGACATCAGCTGGTAGAACAGAGTGTTTAGAGCTGGAGTGTACTTAAACACACGTGAATTAAACAAAACACAACACCAGCTTTAAGAGGGAACAACGTTATAACATGGTTGACAGCTCAAAAAGGCAAGTTTACCAGAAAACGATTTAAAAAGATGGAGGCAGGTGAGTGAGGTGTATATAAGGTGTGAACACTTTTGAGAATGGATAACAAAACACAGCTCCTCCCTTAAGGGCTCAGTGTGGAGATGAAGAGGAGAAGATAAGAGGCTGATGGTTCTACAGTTGCAGTGGAAAAGGGGTGGGGAAGAATTAGAGAGGGGAGAGAGTGCATTTATGAATGGTGTAAGGCAAAGGTAGCAGGGTATGACTAGGTAACAGTGGCAAAGGGGCAGTCGGAGGTTGTTGGATATTTTTTCAACAACAAAAAATGGCTTTCAATATAAAATCCATGAATATAACTTTTTACTTACCCCATTTAACAAAAACATGGATTTACTAATATTGGCTGTAGAGCTCTGACCATAGATTATCAGACACGACTAGAAATGATTGGATTGGATGGATTAAAATTAAACTAAAGGCACTGTACCTGGTTTTTACTGTCTTAAAAACGTGAAAAAAGGAACTACCATATTTTCCAGACTACAAGTCGCCCTTTTTTCATAGTTTGTTCAGGGGTGGGAGCCACGCAAATGAAGCACTTCATCTACCTCTGGAGTTGGTGGAGTTGTTCAGAAGCGACACCGAGGATGAAGAATTCAGTGGATTTATTGATTTGGGGTGAGATTCAGAGTAAACTTGTTAACTTGTTTTTTCTGCTTTAGTTATCTGATAAACAGTTAATATCTTATGTTAACAAACCAGACACATATTCAGTTCTGTCTGTGCTTCATGTAGCTGAATAAATATAAATGTGTTACATTAGTGTGCTGTACTGATATTCAGCCTGTTGTTCTCTATTTTATTATTATTATTATAAGTTGCCTTTAAAGATAAAAAGTCTGTTCTTGGTCTCAGATTTTGTAAAATAAATTTCCTCCAAAAAATGCGACGTATAGTCCAGTGTGACTTATGTATGTTTTTTTCTTCATCATTATGCATTTTTCCCCTGGTGCGACTTATACTCCAGAACGACACATCCTGAAAACACAGTTGTTCACTTTGTTTAAACAGTTTGCAGTCGTCTAAAGTTTTTCCTCACTTACCTTACGCACTCCAAACATCCTAATTATCACCGCAATGAGTTTATAAGCAACTTTCACAACTTTCACAGACCAGAGTAGAGTTTTGCCGTGACAGTAACGTTAAAAACAACTAGCATGCTACCGCCTACTCCCTGATCACTGAACAATAAAACCCTTTTTAATGCGGACTGACTTATTTTGACCTCAAGAGCTGCTTATGCAATATATCTGTACTGGGGACAGACAAATCTTGCTCAAATACAAGGGGAAACAATGTAATACAGGACGTTTAATCACCCATCCCTAATATGAGATAGACACAATACAATGTACTTACTGGTGGAATTTACACTTTATAAACGCAGCTGAACATTCACCAGTGTCAAGTATTTGTACATGTGCCCAAATTTCCTTACCATACCACAACAGTGTACAAATATTTGCTCAGACTTGATAAGCACCGAGTAGCGTTCTCCCATTCTTACTTTACGCAGATCCCACAGGGCCCGCGGTTATTGGCATGATGTCTATGGGGCTCCTAAAATAGAGTCAACTAGGAGGTCTGCCAAACTCTCAATCAAAGTCTGGCAACAAACTCGACGACATGAAAAAGATCGGCCAGCTGAGGACACACACAGTGACTTACACAGGCTTAAGAGCTGCTTGTGTTGATTTGGGTGTCAATCAGGCAAATGTAGAATGCTTTGAGGAGACGTAGGTGACATGCAGAGTCTTACTGCGCCGGAGATGGTATAATCGGTGAAATGTTGGGTGAGCAAATAGAGAAAATGTGTTGATAATTACAGGGTATGGGAATGATGGCTGAAGCAGAGGGGGAAGTCAGATATTTTGGCAAAAAATCTGTAAAAGGATTATGAAAAGTCCTTGGTTCAATCCTGGTTGATCCATGCTCTAGTTCTGTCTCTCTCCTGGTCCCGGTTCAGTCCTGGTTCGGCCCGTGCTGCTGCAGTAGTTGCTGCGCAGTTACTGGTTCAGTCCTCACTTTAGTCAACGTTCAGTCTTGGTCTACACCTTGTTTTAGCCCTGGTTCAGTTCTGGTCTAGTCCCTGCTCTAATCCTAGTTCAGACCAGGTTTAGTATCAATCTAGTCCTCATTCTTTTACTGGTGGACTTCCCCTGTCCTGGTTCAGTTCCTGGTTCAGTCCTGCTCCAGTTCCGATTCAGTCCTGGCCTAATGCAGATTTTTCCAGTGTGGTAACGATATATAACATGGCTAATGTCAGACTGATATGTGTAACACTCTAAATTGAATGCTTCACATATCAGCCTGAGGTGACTCCTGCTGAAAGCAATCGGGGTCTTCTGGGACATGCAAACAAATACTCCAACGCTGCCACTCCACTGGTCCACTTTCCTGCCCACTGGTTGCCGGGCTCTATTGCACCAGGGGGAGCAGGCCGAGATGGATTCTTGTGAGTTTGTGAACAATATAAACCAGGTTTGCTCATTTTCACTATTGCATTAATGAACACCGCATTGCAGAGTGTACTGGAGAAACCATCTCATCTCATCCCTGTCACACGCACACGTCCCTACTGTTCACTTTAGCATATGCTCATCATGCCTCATCCCAAATGTAAAGCGAATGCAGCCGGTGGCATATCTGAAAGTCAAGGTACACACTTTGACCCTCCTGTCTGGCTCTCCTTCTATTTATACCCCCGGATACGGCAAGCAGACACCCGGGAGGTATCAAATATTTGCAATACAGCAAATTAAACAGCCTCAAAAGCTAAGCTACCTGTGTCGCATCCTCCAGTACATCGTCACTGACTGGCATTTTTGGGAACCGACATCCCTGTTTTCACATGTTTTTATTCCTGCTTAAGCGCCAAAACTGAAAATGATAGACATCGGATATTCTTTTCAACATCAGAGGAGGCGGCTGGAAGGGAGCTCTGTTTTGGAAGTCTTAATCTTGATTCTATTTAATGGTCAAATTGGATTTAGTCATAATCTTTGCAGGATCATTTTGCGATCTAATATTTGGGAATGGAAATGGTTTGGCCTGATTTAACCACATGAATTATTCAAAATACAGAGATTTAAAGTGGAGATGTAAGCGTGTTATCCTCATCAAGACGCACTCTATAATTGAAGTAAACAGGATTCAGGGTGAAATATTTACAACAGTCGCTC
Source organism: Periophthalmus magnuspinnatus (assembly GCF_009829125.3). Classification (NCBI taxonomy): domain Eukaryota; kingdom Metazoa; phylum Chordata; class Actinopteri; order Gobiiformes; family Gobiidae; genus Periophthalmus; species Periophthalmus magnuspinnatus. Next base: position 29,428,556 of record NC_047126.1, read on the forward strand.
CAATAAGGTCTCAGCAAGTCTAACGTGTGGTCTGAATTTAGAGGCGGATTTTGTAATTTTTTGAGGTTGAGCGTACACCACCCGCTTATCTAAATGCTGGCGTTATAGCTTTGCCAGAAATGTTCCACAGTATGTCTTTAAAAGTATCAGTATTTGTATTTATTTAAGTGTTTTTCATGCTCAAGAACACATTGAAAAACATGCATTCGTACTGTAGGCGGTCACCTCTCCGCAGAACTGATGTGTAACTTAGCCTGGTGACGCCACCTGCTGGTCTCCATGAAGATAGTTATGTTTAATGCCAAATTGTGGAACGTTCTAAGCAAAGTAATAACATCTACATGGAGACAAGCAGGTGAAGTAGCCATCACAGTGCACCTTTAAGTGACAAAGTTTTGTGAGAATAGTGGGTAATAACTAATAATTGGAAAGTTGGTGGTTCAATCCCAGCCTCAGCAAGTGAATTCTGTTTATGTGCCCCTTGAGCAAGACACTTTACCTTCCCAGTCTACATTAATGTGATGTGTGCTGTATAAACGACAACACACAGACACTATACACAAGTCTCAGTTGGGTGAAAACTATTTTTATTCACCCTATTTTACTACGCGCCCTTATTTTTATTTGATCATAGTTTATATTATTATTATTCTGTGTTTAATGCTGCACCATAACGTCAGAGCGAGTCCCTCCTTTGTGCTTTTTGTTCACGGACAATGGCAATAAAACTTGTGATTGTGAAAAAGCAGCAGCCCTTAACATGTGTAAATGCTGCTAAATCATTAAAAGTTTCACACTGAGCAACAGGACAAAAACAAGTGTTTCCACTAAACCTTGTAATTAATTATAACAAATTAAATTGATTCATTTCCTGTGCCTCCTCAAAAGATCATAGTTCTCAAGTTTTAGTATTTATAAATAGAGCATACAAACCGCAATCTGTTTTATCTGTTTTATCACAGCACTTTTGAAGTACCATGACTGACTGAATTTCCTTGTGGATTATTTAAAGACACGCTATGTAACTTTTCTAGTCTAGAATCTGCCAACTACCGTATTTTCCGGAGTATAAGTCACACCAGCCAAAAAATGAATAATAATGAAGAAAAAAACATATATTTCACATATAAATCGCATCTGAGTATAAGTCGCATCCCTGGCCAAACTATTAAAAAAATTGCGACTTATAGACCAGAAAATACGGTACTTGTCTCCATGTAAATGATGTGGCTTTATCTGGAACGTACCACCATATGGCAACAAACGTATCTACTGTATGTCTGTGGAGATAAATGAGCAAGTTACAGGTCAGCTTTGTGGAAAGGCAAGCCTATTCACAGCAAGAATGCATGTTATTATTTATTAGTTATATTTTTAACAATAAAAACCATATCGAACATCCCAGAGAAAGAAATAACATCTCCACTGGGATAAGGTCAATCTGGACATCTTACAAGCAACAACAAGTGTCTAGTTCTCTATCTCTGTTAAACTGTGCCATTTAGGGCTGTCAAAAGTATCAAAAATCTGATACTAATTGATACTAAAACTAATATTGAAACTAGATGTAATTTGGGCAAGTATTGGTGCTAAAAATGTCTCATTCACAGGACAGAAATTAACCTTTCTTGAATAGCTATATCAGAACAAATATAAAGCCACATACCGTATTTTCCGGAGTATAAGTCGCTCCGGAGTATAAGTCAAAAAATGCATAATAATGAAGAAAAAAGAGGTTGTCAGTTTGTCAGTGTGACCATAACAAAGATGCAAAATTATGTTCTCAGATGCGACTTATATTCCACATATTAGTCACTGTATCTGAGTATAAGTCGCCCCCGGCCAAACTATGAAAAGAACAAAAGTGCGGCTTGTGGTCCGGAAAATACAATATATACGGCCACATGCTAACATAAGAAAGAACAATTTAATGTTGAAAATGACATTCTAGTATCTAAACAAAGAGTACTTTTTATCATCATTGTGATATTGAAATTGTATCAAGTCTATTCCGTGGAAAAGTTAGCATCATGACAACACTAGCACAGACTAACAAAGCCGAAAAAACATTCTGGCACACATATACATTTGAACCCATATCTAACAATGCCCCGCTCCATAACCCCGAACATGCACCCACCTGGAAGTACTTTGGCCCACTTGACCATGCGCACCATCTGCTTGCCGGCCAGGCGGTTGAGGCTGGAGAGCAGGTGGTCGGTGGTGTCGGGCTGTGTGTTGTCGTAGCCGGAGTACACCTCCTCAGGCTCGATCAGCTCCAGGACGCTGCAGATGGAGGGGGGCAGGAAGGGCGTGACCACCCCTGGACCGTGGGGTACCAAGGCGTTGTTTGCGCTGGAGGTCAGGTCCTTCTCGGAGCACAGGTACCCGCCCGACCCCACGTCTTTTGTGGTCTGGAGGTCATCGTGCAGTCCCTTCAGCTTACCCAGTTTTTTAGACTTCCTCGCTGTGGAGACAAAGACAAGAGTCTTTTTAAAATCTCTGTACACTGGCAGTCAAACGTTTGGACAAACCCTCTCATTTTTAGTTCTTTATGTTTATTACTTTCTACATTTTAGATGGAAGAAATCAAATATATGAAGCAAGATATATGGAATCTAAGAAAAAAAGTGAAATAGCTCAAGTGAATATTTTTATATTTAGTCATCCTTTACTTTCAATGCCGCTGAAAACTCTTATGACAAAAGTACAAACCAGGTTCAAAGCAAAGGGTGGCTATATTCAACAATGTAAAATATAAGACAAGATTGAATGATCTTGTTTTTATTTCTTGTTTGCTGCATCCCATATGTGTCCATTCATAGTTCTGATGCCTTCAGTGAGAACCTACAACTTAAATAATCATAGAAATAAAGAAAAAACATAAATGAAAGTGTCCAAACTTTTGACTGACAAATTTTAATCCTTTGTATAAGCAGCTCTGGGTCATGTGTGCATTAATTATAAAGAGTAACTAATCAGGAAGTGTACGTTAGCATGTTAGTAGCTGTTAGCTTTACCGTCACGGAAAGACTGAGCTTCCTTTACTTCTTTACTTCCTGGTTCACGGCCAATGAAAACACTTTATAATTAGATGCAGACAGCACACAGTGGTCTCAAGACAAATTTTACTTTATCATATGAAAAACTCAAGGTTTTAAGGTCCAATTTAGCGTAATACAGAATCTTTAATTCAATTCCAAAGACTTTACACACGTTTCTATACATTTTTTTGTATTCCTCACTCATGTATTTGTATGTGGCCTGAAGTAGCCTGTATCTCCAGCGGCTCTGTGCTGGTCTAACAAATGTGGCATTCATTTACTGAACTTATTCCTACAGGCACAATCTGAGAACTGTCCAGTCCAAGGACACAACACACACTATGAATAGCTGATATTTTTTCTTATTTGAAGTATTAAATGTTAAAAGCATCAGCACGTAATAAAAAAAAGTTATTATATATTGAGCAGACATATTGAAAAGATGTAACATGTTTGTTTCGTGGCAGTTGTTTTGGATGTCTTGCATTGGTGATTCACGGTCATCTGCTGCTTTTCAACACTTGAGGGACACATCTTTTTACTCGTGCTCATGTGTGCTATAGGACACAGTCTGCTTATGCAAACACTCATCTGCTGCAGTGCTGTGTGTAAGGTAAAAACAGTACAGTTCATAAAAACACTACAGGACAGCAGTGATTTACAGCACAATGCAGCACAACACCAAGAATTTGGTTCAAATAAAACAAATACAGGCTATAAAACAGACAAGGTGTTGAATGTGGTAAGATTATCAGCCATTTTGAATAAGTTTGATTTTCAAACATGTTTTTTGCTCAGTGAGTTATTCCAGGGGTGAAGGGTTTAACACTTTTCATTGCTTTTTCAAAACAATCAATGAAATGTATTTAAAGGTGGAACTTTACTTGTCTCCATTCTCCATGGTGATGTTATTGCTATGCAGTATGGCATCAAACATATATCCATGGAGATAAGCCTGTGGGCCCATCAGGCCAAGTCACAGGTCAGATCTGTGGAGATATGTTCACAGTAAAATGATTTTCACGCTATTCTTGTCTCAAATATATGTTTAATGCCAACCTGTGGAACATTCAAACACATTAACATCTCCTTGAAGACAAGAAGGTGCAATTTCAATTTCAATTTTTTCAATTTTAAACATGCAACATTAAATAAAGCACGGTCCATTTGAACATTTGGCACTACACAAATGATTAAACTTCACCCTGTGACCCGACAGCAGCTGTTTTATAAACCTTGTCAAATCAGTTACATAGAGGAACTACAAACACTTTTAATTAATGAATTTAAACAACAGGTCTGTGAACCGCTGATAAAACGGATGCCACAGTAACAGGTGTGGAAGGGAGGCGAGGATTAGCTACGCTCACCTAAAAAGTTTCAAGCAACAAAGTGGAGAAAAGTTGCTTTGACATGACAGCACACAACAGTTCACACTCTTTCATTCACTCCTTTATCCAAGTCGACTTTTGTGTTTCAAAGATCTAACCTTGGATTTAGTGAGATAAAGATGAAAATGCCAGGCCACTGCTCTTAGTCACACTGTCCATTCAGAGCTTTGAGACATTCAGTTCACCGCAGGTCATTAGACGAGGAAATATTCAAAAGTTAACATTCACTCTTCATATGGTGTACATTTACAATTGGAAAATATGTGAAGTCAGTAAGATCGGCTTTATCATTTTGTGATATGAAAATGTGCTAATTAAAAAATGTACATCACATTGTCAGTCAAGCGCCAATATATTTTTTAAATGTTTTTGTTCTGTTTAATCTTGTTTTTACATTACAATGTTCTTTGCTATTCTGAAAAGTACAACTCTAATATCACTAAATATTATGGCTATGGTTTGTTCAGTCAAAGCTGCAGAAGAACCAGAGCAGAGTAGAGGCTCTGCATGTTTTAATTTGATATATATGTACTCATCCATTAGAAAGGCACTCAGACACAGGCAGAACATGCAAAGTCCAGACAGGAAGGAACCTAAGACCTCACCTGCCATCAAAGATGAAAGGTAACAAAGTACATGTAGTAAAATATTGTACTTAAGTTGAATTTTTAGGTATCTGTACTTTACTTAAGCGCATTTTATAGTGGATACTTTTTACTTTTACTTCACTACATTTAAGAGCAGTATTTGTACTTTCTATTCCACTACATTTTTTAACTGGACTGAAAAGTAAAAATACTTTTCCTATGATTTGAGGGGTTATTTTTACCATGTTCGTAGAAACATCCTGACTAACGTTTTCGAATACAAGCTTCGGCTTTGAGCAAACAAAAATAAATTCTCAAAATTCATAAGAAAAATGAAAAAATGGATTTGTATTGTTACTGTGAGAAAAATCTATCATTTTTTGATCAATATCACTACATGTGACAAGTACAAGTGCTTTTCTAAATGGCTACTTTTACTTTTACTTGAGTAACTTTTCACCTCTGTATTTGTACTTTTACAGTAACAAAACTGGGTACCTCATCCTGTGCTTCTTGCCACTGTGCCACCATTCTCTCGATCTTGAATAGCATACATATGTTTAGGCCATAAAAGCCAGCCTCCTATTTTCTTATTTTTTCCCCTAAATGATATTTTGTCATTAAATATATGTGAATTTAAGTGTACTGGTTTGACCCATATATTAAAGTAAAATGTCTCTTCACTTAAATCAGTGCGTAACGCCTCTGAATATCCATGCACACACACACTTTCATGGGCTCTAGTCATATCACTATTTTTGGACCTGGAGGACTTGAGGACCTCTGCCAAAAACGTTTAAAATGAATGAAACACATTATTGCTCCCTCTGTCATTTCTTCTCTCAATCTTTTGCAACTAGACTGGACAAAAAGTTATAAGAGTGAAGATGTTTCACAGCCTCATATCGAGGTGTGTTTCAGTGTAGTTAACTCCTCCCTTCAGATCGATATGAGACAGTGTCCAGCAGTGATCTGGCCAGCAATGTGGAAGTGGCTTGGACGAGGAGCCAAACATCTGAAGTGCTGTATGTTTGCAAGTTTTCTCCCCGACAAAACCCACAATGTCGATGAAACGTTCTGCACCGACAAAGGCGCCTATGAAAATTTGAACTTTGACAGAGTTTAAACAAGAGAGAAATGTGAGAAAATGTTAATGCCTGTGTGAGAAAAGTGTATAAAGTGTGTGGTGAGGGGTTTTACAGCTGCAAAACATATAGAATAATTCACGGATTTCGCCTATTGCGGGTTATTTTTAGAATGTAACCCCCGCAATAAATGAGGGACCACTGTACTAAACAATATTTGTATAGTTCCATACATATAACGATTATAAAAAAAAACTTCAACCAACTTCCTCCTGCCCGATATATGTAAGTTCTTGACGTCACAGAAACAGCATCGGTACAAACATCCCACTGCCTGTGATAATGCATTAAACCTTGCGCTGAAAGAACCTTAAGCCTTCAAACAGTAGTCTCATGTTCCCTGTTAATTCAGCCTGCTTCAGTCTGGGGGCTTTGTCATGTATTGTAAAGAGTGCATTAGATCTGCACGGCAGGGGCGCCACTGCGTATTGTACTCCCAGCGAGTCCATACACACAAACATCTCATGAGTCAGCATCCTCAGGCTTCCTGTGACTCCTCAGACCTACTTTTTCTCTTGGATCTTTCCTGATATAACAGAGCGGAGCTGACTCAAATGTCACGCCCGGGACACGTGACCGCTGTGGGACAGTATTTTGAATCTACACCCCCGAGGTACAGGCAGGTCTGCAGATAAGTCTATGTGTCACGCAAATGCATTTGTATTTTGTTTATTTGATTTATTTAACACATATTATGCATTTGTGTGGCTTTAATTTCCTTTTAAACATGCTTTGGATTAGTATTTCACATTTCACATAAACAATTGTCTATATTTGAAAAACACATATTATAAAAAACACCTCTGTTGTGAGGCCTGTCTCACATCTTTAGAGTGTTCCAGGTTGTAGCAGCATAAAACTGAAACACTGATTCTCCATGTTTAGTCGTGACTCTGGGACCAGCAGGAGGCCGGTCCCTGAAGTCCTCAGAGTGTGAGATGGTTCATATGGCTCTAACATGTGGAAGATGCTGGTCCATGGAGAGACTTGTTCACACAGAGCTGCTTTAAAGTCTATTCTCTGTATTCTAATCTCAAATTAAGTCTGAGTCCATTACTACCCCTACATTTCTAGCCTGATTTGAAGGTTTTAGAGAGAGACTGGAGGTGACTGCTGACACTTTCTCTATGTTTCTGTGGACCAAAGATGATGACTTCAGTCTTGTCTGAGTTTAGCTGGAGAAAGTTGTTTTGCATCCACACACTGATCTGTTGGATGCAGTACTACCTGCTGCTGGTGAGACATAGATCTGCATAGTTGTGGTGTGCAGAACATAATTTGACTGCCAAACGAGTCTGGCGATGGTTTATATTCTTAAAAGAAGAGAAGTTTGGGATTTACCTGTGATGCAACAATCTGGGCAAAATGCAAAGTGAACATTTTGTTTGAGACTTTGGAATAATGGATAACTGAAAGTGTGAATGAAGCAAAATATAACTCCAGGTTTGTTTCTGAGGGAACAATGACATAACATGGTTAAAAGCTCAAAAAAGTAAATTTTGAATAATATGTTTCCTTTCAGAATTTCTGACTGGAGAGAAAAATTCTACTACACTGAGGCAATCCCCTGGAGCAGCTACAGGGTTGCTAGACGGTAACTAGAAATAATAAGGTGCACTATGTAACTTTTCTGGGGGAGGCCACCTGCTTGTCTGTATGGCATTAAACTCTCAGAAGAGACTGTGGTGCCACCAGGCCCATTCACTTGGCTGTCAATCGTCAATCGTGCCTTCACTGTAGGAAAGCATCATGTTTCAAAGCATTTTTGTAGTATTGGTGACTGAGGAAAATGCAGTTTTCAGTTGTGTTCCATATTGTGGAACATTCCAGGCAAAATACATCTCCATTGAGACAAGAAAGTAGCGGACTCTCCATCAGAAAAGTTACATAGTGCATCTTTAACACTGTTCCACCAAATTCACAAAATGTACTAACCTTTTGCAATTGACTGACTAAATTATGTGTGCTACCAGAGTGCCAAAGTCTCACCTCCCAGGTTCATGCCGGCCTGCAGACACTTCCGTACCCGACACGCTGGGCAGTTTTTCCGACGGATCTTGTCGATGATGCAGTCGTTCCTCCCGGCGCACAGGTAGTTGTGCTGACCTACAGGAAGACCAGACACAAATGTTACTGTCTCGCTCCACCGGTGAACCTGACATGCACCTGACAGACTATCAGCAGGGGGCGTCTAACGCTTTGCACTGTGGGAAAATGGCAAAAACACTGGCTTAGAAAACATACACATTGTTTTGGGTTTTTTTCATTTGCAAAATTGAACGCCCAAGGTTGGATTCCTAGACTGTGTTGGGCATTCGGGTGATGAGTTTGCATGTTCTTGCCATGTCTGGATGGGTTTCCTCCGGGCACTCTGGTTTCCCCCATCAACCCAAGACATGCACAGTAGTAAGCCAATACTTCAGCTATGTAAGCCTTACTTAAGATTCTGGCTCAAGATCTAGAGATGAATCCCAGGACACTGCTGTGCGGTCATCCAATGCTCTTAACAGGTTGCCAAAAGGCACAAGTTGAAGAGTGGGTCAAATGCCACAGATAGATTTCCCTACTGGGACTTTTTAGGGTTGCTACAGTGCAGTGAGAGCCAGTAGGATTTTATGTCAGATACCCTTACTAGCTGTTTAAACAAGTATAATAGAGCTAGAGTTTGCAATGTGGGTGGAGTGTCTTGCCTAGGGACACAACAGTAATACCAAATTGACAAAACATAATACCCCTCTATATCCATATCCATCATAATAACAGATGCTAGCTGCACATGATCAAAAGAGTACATTTATATGGAACATGCGCTGCAGACAAATTCTCTAATTAGCTTTTTACAAATATAATCAGTGACCCAGCGTATCCCCAGAGGCCCACCTGTTGTCTGTGGAAATAGTTGCTGCAAATGAGTGAATGTACATGCAGTAATGACTACCAATTACCACTATATTCTATACCGACATGGTTTTATGCTACGCTGCGGCTACACTGGAGAAATCCTAGTAATTAAAATGTCTGATTCTATGTCTGTCTCCCCATAAAGTAGGTCAGGACTGTGAAAGTCATTATCTGATCCACATTTTGTGATTGAACAGCAGTGATTCCCTCGTAGGACCGACTGAAGATTTGGTATAAAAACTGTACTGTAATGTTTTTTTCCATGTAGCTGAGCAAAATGAGTTTAACCATTGCACAGATATATTGTAAAAACAGCTCTTAGGATTAAAATGAGACCACTGTGTGCTGCATCTAAGTACAAAGCGTTTTATCCTCATAGAATCAGGAAGTGCACTGATAGTATGCTATTTGTTGTTACCATGAAAGTGATGGTCTCTGAAAATTGTGAAAAGTACTTATGAACTCATTGTGGTGAATGATTAGGATGCAAGGATCACGAGAAAAGAGAGATAACTTTGACCAAAACATTTCAAATAAACAAGTTCTGTTTTTCACGTTTATTATGAATCAAGTCTTTCTTTATGCTTCATGGCTAATTGAGGTTAGGTTATTACAGTGTTATCAGAAAATCTCTAGGTATTCATCGTGAGGAGGGAGAGGCTCGCACCCAGAGGTGACAAATACATTGAGATGTGTAGATATATTTATAATGTATACATTGTAAATAGCATATTAGCTGTGCATAAACAGGAGATGATAGCATATGACTAATGTATGTGAATGTGTTTTACAGTACAAAGCTATTCTACTGAAAAAACAGGATAAACTGTATTGTAAAATGACTATAATCCGGGCTTGGTTATTGTAAACCTAGCTAACCAAATACCGTCAGATTTCTGTTTTGGCTACCGACATATTAAGTCACACTAGCCACATTAGTCAGGGGAATTTCATGCATGTCCAGAAATAGAACAATTTTTCCACATAATTGTATTGCTTGCAGCCAGAAGTGTATTTCATAACATTTTTAAAAAACTAACCATTTAACTAGTGTAATGTTGGCTAGTAAAGACCATAATTGTGGCTAGTAACAGTTGAAAAAGACTGGCATGGCAGTTAACAGAAAAGGAAATGTCTTTTTTGTTAGTTTGTTTTTTTTGAAAACTATTAATTTAAATGGCAATAAATTTGAATGATCATAATGGAGTTTACTGTAGTTGATACATTCTTTACTTTCTTTGTCATTATTATTCTATGTCATTATTATTCCTTTATTAATCAGGGACCTGGCCAGAATAACACGTGAGCTAATTCATGTAAATGATGTATGTGTATCTTGTATGCTTGTGTAGACGTTTCACAATGTAGGTCAATCTATATCTACTTTGTAACTGAACACCATTTTTTTCTTATTAGCACTAAATAAACAGGATTAAGTACTGCATGTGACTAATGGTGTGTTTTACTGTACACAACCACAACTGTCCAGAAGCGGGCGAGTGCTGGTGGTAACGACAGCTAGATTGTACAATAATATAAGCCATATTTTTACAACAAGAAAAATAGAACAATTTGTTCTATTTGTGATTTCAAAATGACAAATAGAACAAATTGTAACATAGCAACTGTGACTAGTTTTAACGCCAATTGTCCATAAACATTTGAAAAAGATTGTGTATTCAACTCAATTAATCTTTATTCCAGATTCAAGGTCCATTTTTAAAACAGACAAAGCCAGTAACAATACAAACAGCAAACCTTTTGTATGCAAAAGGTACACGACATTAACATGTAAATGCATAATAATGTGTGACCAAACCTTCTTGTCAAAGCCTGATCTCGTCAGATCTCAGACGTTAAACAGAGTTGGACCAGGTCAGTACTTGGATGAGAGACCACTGGGAATACCAGGTGTCACAGTGGAGTGCCAGTGGGACATAACTGAACATAACTGATACGTCATCAACATTGCTTAATATGAAAGCGGTGTGTGTGTGTGCGTGTATGTGTGTGCGCGTGTGTGTGAGGGGCCGATGGCTTTGATTACGTCAGTCTTCCCCAGGGCAGATGTGGCTCCAATAGCAGCCTACCACCACCGAGTGTGGAGTGAATGAATAATGCCCAAAAAGCGTCTTTGAACGTCTGGAAAAGCGCTGTATAAGACTAATGCATTATTATTGTTATTATATATGATTGTTTATTTGTCTGTATTTTACAAAGTTGGTCAGGTCTGCTAACTGAACACCATTCTGTCTTATTAGCACTAGATAAACATGATTAAGTATTGCATGTGACTAATGGTGTGTTTTACAGTATATAATTGTCCAGAAGCGGGCGAGTGTTGGTGGTAACGACAGTGAAGCTAACAGGACCAGAATCCCTCCTGCCTCCTGCTGTAGCCCTCAGCTAAACCCAATGATCTCCCATTTCAGAGCGCTTTCCTTCCGCTCTGCTGGCTCTTCACTGTACAGCTCTCCTCTTCCTCCTCCTCCTCTTCCTCCTCCACACAGACATCTCCATCCATCCCCTGCTTTTTCCCTGGTTTCCACACGTCCGCCAGCCCTCCCAGCGCCATACGCCCACACAACGGCAGCCTCTACTAGCACACACACACACAAACAGTATAGTCATTCACCAATGTATACGCGGCAAGCCAAAGACGCTCCACTTGGCAATCTGAAAAGCATTGGATAAAATGACAGTTAATGCTCGTGATATATAGAGGTGGAACGATGGAATGGGAGCCTATAGTTTGGAAGGGCCAAGCAACGACCCCGGAAAAACGCTTCAGATAGAATGTTCACTGTAAAAATGATTTGGTAATAATGTGTTAAAGGGACAGTACTATCTCTGCTACTTCAAACTGGAGCTTATAAAACCTTGGTAACATTTTATAATAATAAATATATCTTAATTAGGCTTACTTAAGCATGAACAGAGACTTAATTCATACTGAACATTGTGTTTTGTTTCATTCACACATGTTTAAGTAAAGCTCAAAATGCTCTGATCCACCTTGTGATGTCATATAGTAGTAACAGCTACGTTTTACCTTTAGTTCAGTAGAGATTGGCTATTCCAGGGTTGAAATCATCCAGATGATTTTAGTGAAAGCGTATGCAGTTAAAAAAAACAAAACAATGGGGCACTTCCTGTATTACCACATGATGACATCACAAGGTGGAACAGAGTGTTTTCCGTTTGAGAAACTCAGCCTAAATATGCAGGGTTTGTGTGTTAAACATGTGCAAATGAAACAAAACACAACTCTAGGTCTGTTTGTTATGAAACAACATTATAACAGATCAGAAAATAGCGTAATATGAGCCCTTTAAGTGTTTGTTGATGTTTTATTGTGGCTAAAGTGTGTGATTATTATAAAGTGCCAAAAAAAAACCCCCCAAACATTACAACATGTTATAACATATAATACAAATGTAAATGTATTTGCTCGATAATATTTCTATAACTTTAAGCCTCTCAAACAAATAATAGTCTTGAATGTGCACGTTTACTGTAGCTATTACTGTACATACTTTCACTTTATATTGCACATAATTCCTGCAAATAGTATATCCATGGGTCTCAGTATGACGACAAATTAGGACTGTTGTCATAGTAGTTAACAATTTAAACCTTAATATTATATCTTCTGAAAGGGAAAATGTTGCATATAACAGGAAGTTGAAACCCCAATAGTTTTTGCTTATACATGTTCACTATTCACTTTATTCCTGAAGTTGCCGTGGGCGCCGCCGTCGTCTGTGGGGTTGTATTATTTTGCACGGGGCCGTCGATCCTGACAGTAAATACATTCTATATGAGAGAGAATCGCTGCAGTGCTGACTTGTTGATCACATGAACACTGAACATATTACACAAATTAACCTACTTTATATCAGATTTTAGCGGCAAAACGTGTCTCAAATTCTCCACTGAAACGAACAGACACAAAAAAAGCAGAGTTTAGTCTCATTTACAGCAAAAGTGGGCGGGGCTGAATAAGTGTAGTGTTGTATTTGTTACATTATGCTGATGTGTAGGTCATAATGCATCGTTTTGTTGCAGCATAAGAATCTACTAATTAAAAAAACAGTACAAAGCTCTCAGTCATTTCAGTACAGCAAATGGCAAGACACTACTATTATTAAAGGATCATAATGGACTTTCTACTGTGGCTATTAAAAAACACTTCTCAAATGCACTTTCCCTTTGCATCGTGTAGTCTGCATCGCCCTTCATGCACTACCTTCACTGGTAATGTTTTTATTTCTTTATGTTTACATCTTTCTACAGTTTAGATACATACGAAAGACATCAAATATATGAAGTAACATGTATGAAATCATGAAGCGAAGAAAAAACTCAAAACTCAACTAAATATTTGTCACGTTTTATATTAAAATTCTTCACGTTGACCTTCTCTCAATGAGGTTTATGATGAAGTCTTCTGAAATGGTTTTACTACTTAAGTGACTTCCGGCTCTTTTATGAGATCCGAATCTTTAGGATCTGTTCATTTCAAAGAGCCGTTCAAAAGACTGGTTCTTTTACTAATTATTTATATGACAGAAGCAAACAAACTAATCACAGACAGAAATGACCAAGGCTCAGATCTGTTTAAAATGGTTCAAACTCAGAGCGGGAGTGTGTTTACTCTTTGGAATTATGAATCATCTAAATAAAACTTTAAACTACAATAATAATAATTTTACAAACTGTCATTATGTTTTTTTTTGTGCACAAATCTCTCAGTTGTGTCGCCCGCTCTGCTTCTGTGTTGATTCTTGTGTCAATTCAGCGTTAATCAGGATAAAAATGCGTGCAAATTTGAAAGAAAAAGATTCGGTTCTTTTAAAAAAAAAAGAGATCCGGATCCAACCGTTCACATTAAGGAACCGTTCAAAAGAGCCGTCACGCTGGTTTTCACTTCGCAGCTGTGCCTTGTCAGCTGCTCAAGAAATGCCAAAAGTGAAACGCAGTGATCAAAGCGAAGGGTAGCAATCTAAAATCCAAAACGAGTTATTTTGAGTTTATTTTTTGTTTATCCATACGTGTCCCTTTTTTCAGTGAGAATCTACAATGTAAAAAAGTACAATGGAAATAAAGAAGTAACATTAATTAAAAAGTGAATCCAAACTTTTGACTGGTCGTGTATTTATAGGTTTACAGTAATCGCGGCTTTCTTGCATCTCCTCTACGTGGATACAGCGTGCACTTTGTTTTGGGATCTCGTGGAGTACTGCGCAGTGTGTGTGTGTGTGTGTCTGCGTGTGTGTCTGTGTGTGTGTGTGTCCGCTGCCAAAAGTCGAGCAGGCAGGAGGAGAGGCAGCAGCTGTAGTCCCACCACTATTTCTGGCCAAATCACATGACTGTTACATAAGCCCATTTTTCTTGCTCTAAAAAAACGTAAACTGCGACACAGGAAATACAACACAGCCCCCCCACCACCCTCCTCACCACCACCACCACCCTCCCCGTCCTCCTCCTCCTCCTATCACAAGCCCCCCCCACCCCACCCTCGCGCTCAGACACAACCGTCCGGACGGCAGGGTGGTAAGATTCATGTGAATTTGCTGGATTTATTTATTTTTTATTTCCGAAGCAACAATTTTGAATTTCCATTTTTCTGACAAATATTATAACTGCTTTTAAATCAAGATTCGGTTCACGGTGCATTTTAAACCCATCCAGGTGCGTTAACAGTTGAGGAAATACTGCTGAACAAAGAATCATTTCAGAATGTGTTTGTAGAGGGCTAAACTACAGAGCGAGTAACGATTATATAAGACTCAATGGATACAAAATGTTTAGCAATGTGCATTTGACATTATATTTTGATAAAAAAATAAATAAAAACATTACAACATGCTATAATATATAACACAAAAGTCTGGGAATGTATTTACTACATATTTTCACTTTCTATTGCACATAATTCCTGCAAATAGAATATCCAGGAGTTTCAGAATGAGGATGACTGCTGGACTGTTGCCATAGCGATTAACAGTTTAAAACTAAATATTATATCTTTTGAATGGGAAAACGTTGCATATAACAGGAAGTTGAAACCCTCGTCATCGTCTGTGGGGTCATTAGGCCTGTCACGATAACAAAATTTAAAATGCGATATACTTCTTAAGTCAATATAGATGATTTGATGTTGTGGCTATCCCTTAAGTCCAACCGTATAGTCCAGTGTATCAGATCACACATATTATTATTATTATTATTATTATTATTATTATTATTATTATTATTATTAACCTTTACTCCTTGGACTTGCAGGATTTTTCGGGGAAATTACTATTTTGAATTTCAATTTTTCTGACAAATACTGTATTGCTGTACTGTACTTTTCAAAAAGAAGCCTCAGTTCACGGAGCATTTTAAACCCATCCCCTGGCGCTCTGACAGTTGAGAAAATACTGCGATATGAAGTGCATTTCAGAACGTGTTTGTCGAGGTGTAAGCTACAGAGTGAGCAGGTACACACAATGTTTAGTCATTTAAAAAAGGACATTATAGTATGATTATTCTGGATCTTCCAATTGTAGTCCATTATTATTATTATTATTATTATTATTATTATTATTATTATTATTATTATTATTATTATTATTATTATTATTATTATTATATTTTTGTATTTTTGTTATAATTAACTTTTAAATTAGACTGAATTATCCATACCTACACTCATCATTAACTCAATGCTATGTCTATATATCTGGCCCATATTTTAAAGCATTTTTATTGACCGCAAACCAGGAAGTCAGGTTGTTGCGCTGTTAGCATGCCAGTTATTAGTTGTTATTAGCATCACCGTGAACGTAAAACTCCCCTCTGGCTTGAAAGTTGTGAATAATCAAAAATAAACCATCAAGACAAATCTATTTTAGTGCAATAGAAATATACAATGCTACTTCCATTTAGATATCTGCAGAGGATGCTAACAACAAGGGAAGGAAAAACGCATACATGACATGACAATAAGTAAATAAATGAATATTTCTGTAGTTTGCAAACTTGATCTTGACTTCCAACGCACTCACAGTCCTTTGAGATGTACTTTAGAGTTTGAATGGAGTCTACTCAAGCCTCTTCTCTGCTAATGATCCTCCAATCTACACACAGCCCTCAGAGCACAGCCGTGTCTGTCAGCGGCGACGTGCATCACTTTAACACATTCAAGAGCTGTTTCCTGAGAGGCCTGAGTGTTGTAATGTGCCCTGCTCTCCACTACCTCGACTTCTCCTGCAAGCAACACATACGCTACCAGTCAGAAGTTTGAACGCACCGTCTCGTTCAGTGTTTCTTTTCTTTGTGGTTACTACTTTCTACGTTTTAGATACATACTGAAGACATTGACTATACTGCAAGATATAAAAAAGTGAAATACAGTGGTCCCTGGTTTATTGTGGGGGTTATGTTCTAAAAAAATAACCCGCAATAGGCGAAATCGTAAAGTAGTCAGCTTTATTTTTTACAATTATCTGTTTTGCAGCTGTAAAACCCCTCACCACACACTTTATACACTTTTCTCACACAGGCATTAACATTTTCTCACATTTCTCTCTTGTTTAAACTCTCTCAAAGTTCAAACCTTCGTAGGCGCCTTTGTCGGTGCAGAACATTTCATCGACATTGTGGGTTTTGTCGGGGAGAAGTCAAATTGCAAACATACAGCACTTCAGAGTCACACTGCGATCCAACGTTTATGTAAATTTGTCTGAACACATTCTGTACTGTACAGGAGACACGGCACGGAGGAGACTAATGGACAATGGTCTACAGTCAAACAGCCAATCAGGACGCAGAACACAGTCCACGCTCATACACTGTAAAAAAGCATGTAAAAAAACACCGAGACCGCGAAAGATGAACAGCGATATAGTGAAAGACTACTGTAACTGAACTAAATATATATATTTTTTATGTTTTCTGTTCAAATTCTCAAAGTATCCACCCTTTGCTTTGTGGACAGTGCTGCAAACCTTTGGCCTTCTCTCACTGAGCGTCTTGATGAAGTCTCCTGAAATGGTTTTCACTCCACAGCTGTGTTTTGTCAGCATCGAGAAATGCCAGAAAACCAAAGCAGTGATTAAAGCAAAGGATGGTCATTTTGTGAAGTCTAAAACAAGTTACACAAGTTCAGTGAGAATCTATAATGTAAATAATCATGGAAATAAGCATTTGACTGGTAGTGTACGCTGAAACACAGGACCTCATGGCGTTTGAAGAGTGGGGAGACACTGGCCCAGTTTAAATGCACGGCAAAAATCTGATTATCGGATTTCTAGTGTTATCTAATTACTGAAATGTCAAATGCCTGATTGTTCACACAGGTTTTGACACGAAACATTATGCAAAAAAAAACAAAAAACTTATGTGGCGGAGGCAAACATGAAATATAATGTGTTACAGGTTGAAAGGTTTTTAAAATTCAACGTACCTTGTCCTCAAAATGCAACAGTTAATAAAATAAATTCACTGATTCCCTGACACATGTTCCCAGGTGTTTTTGATCAGATCAGATTTCTGTTGTGCTGTAAACTCACGCCAAACATCAAATCTAAACACTGGGTTATTTGATTATTATAGTTATCTTTTTTCTTGATTTATTTCTGGAAATGTAAACTCCATAAACTAGCACAACTGTCTCTGCGCTGTGGCATAGAGGTTTGGTCACAGCCAGTGGAGGAAGATAACGAAATACAATTTTTAGAGCACAGGGGCGGTGCCAGGGAGGGGGAAGGGGGGCTTGAGGGGGCACTGGCCTCCTCTAGAACGGTCAGTGTACCCCCATAGCCCCCCCAAAGATTTTTACTCCACTTTCATAGCACATCTAGTCTCGACTAAAAATGTTGTTCAAAGTTGAGACTCCAATAAAAAACGAATTTCATATTAGCATTTATAAATCACTAAATGGTGCTAATGACATTTAGGGAGCGACCAAGCTAACGACCCTATGGAAACGAGGCTATTGAAGACCTTAGATCTCCCTTAGCTCCTCCAACCAAAAATGTCTGGCACCGCTCCTGGTAAAGTACTGGAGATAAGTAGAATTTTTTGGCATCAGTGCTTTACAGAAGTACATTTTACAGTGGATACTTTTTACTTTTACTTAACTACACTTGAGCGCAGTATTTGTACTTTCTACTCCACTATATTTTTTATCTGGACAGAAAAGTTACAAGTACTTTTCATATGATTAGAGGGGTTATTTTTACCATGTTCGTGGAAACATCGTCTGACTATAGTTTTCAAGCTTCAGTTTTGAGGAAACAAAAATAAATGCACAAAATTCATAAGAAAAATGAATAAATTGATTCATATTGCTACTGTTAGCTTAAATATGTGTATGTTTTAAATCAATATCACTACATTTAATGCTTTGAGAATTGTACAACACTATGAGATACTTTTACTTGATACTCTTAAAGTACATTTTTAAACAAGTACTTAAATACATGTGACACTTTTACTTGAGTAACTTTTTACATCTTTATCTGTACTTTTATTTAAGTAACAAAATTCAGTACTTCATCCACCACTGGCCACAGCACATGTGCTATAGATATGATTTAAATCTGTCAACTGGACAAAAAGTCGTAGGAGTGAAGATGTTTCACTGCTCATTCAAGCCGCTTCTTCAGTTCTGGTCAGATTCCTGCTGGACACTGCCTTATATCTGTCTGAAGGGACGAGCTAACCACATTGAAACTAAGCACAGATTGTTTAGAGTTTCTGTTTGCAGGCTGCGTCTAATGAACTAGACTCCACCAGACTCAGTTACACAAGATCGATTTCCTGCTCCAACAATGTGCGCCCCACTCTTTACTTCTATTTTACATGGGTTACCTCCGTCTCTATTTCTTGAGGCCAACTGTCTTAAAATGAGCGCAAATGATTTTAGAATTCTAGCGATGGAAATGTTTTGAATCTATAGAGCATACGAGTCTCTCCATGGGGCAGCACTAAAGTATATCTCTCACATGTTAGAGCCATATGAACCATCTCACACTCTGAGGACTTCCTAAAACCTGGAACAGTCTTCCTGAAGATATGAGACAGGCCTCTATTTTGACGATGTTTAAATCCAGGCTCCAAACTGTTCTTTTTAACTGTGCATGCGACTGAAAGATTTTTATCCTGCACTCTTCTCTTTTAATGTTAAGTTTATGATGATTATTTATGTTTTGATTTGTTGTATTGTGATTTCAGTGTCCTTCTTATTCTGTAAAGCACTTCGAATTACTTTGTGTACAAACTGTGCTGTACAAATAAACTTTCCTTTCCTTACATAGCTAATGACGTCAGCTTGTCTCAAATGGTATATGGTATTTGTTGATTTCAGAAAGTTGTCTGTGTAATCCTCAGACGTCCAGGTATGATCCATAATAAAACACAAAAATTCAATTCTGGACAAAAAAAGACAGATTTTTTCAGAAAGATATTTTATCTTCTTATCTCAGTGATAGATATATTTCAATCAATTTCTTTGTAAAAGTGAAGGTCATAACCAAGATTAGAGACCAAAGTTCAGCTAGAAAACATTTACTTTTTTAAGAATCCAGTTCTGAGAATACAGTAATTCAAGGTTATTTTAATAACGCATTGACCTTGGACCACAGACTGTATATATAAATGGACATAGCTAACCCGCTAGCCGCAGTGCTCCAAATAGGAAGTGAGCATGGGCGCGCTTCTGGCTCCATTGACTCTGGCTCTAATTAACTTTACATTGAAAAATTGTCACCCCTCTCTCTGTAAATGCTGCAGTGAGCCTCGACAATTTGGTCTTAAAATGTTTGTATTAAGCTTTTTTTATGGTTAATGATCCTGGTATTTCTATTTCGCAGTTGTGTTCGTAAAGTAAATCAAGACATGAACATTAATAACAGATGAATGAGGCGCCTTCTTTCCCAGATGTCACTCCCCCTAGTGTTAGCAACAGGTTTGATCGACAGCTAAAATAAGTTTGGCCATGTCCAACCTGACCAGAACTGAAGAAGCGGCTTGGACGAGCAGCGAAACGTCTTCACTCCTACGACGTTTTGACAGATTTAACTTTGTCTTTTACTATGGATCAGACCTGGACGGTTGAGAGATTACACAGACATAACAGTATGTTGTAAAAGCAGCTCTTAGGGTCAAAATAAGATCTCGTGCTGTGTGCATTTAATTATGAAGCGTTTTAATTGACCGCAAACCCGAAAGTAAGGCTCGTGCGCTGTTAGCATGCTGGTTATTAGTTGCAAAACTGCTCTCTGGCCAGAAAGTTGTGAATAATTGGGATGCGAGGAATAACTTTGGATTACTACAATCTAGGCCTGTCACTATAAATACTATATGGACTTAATATTAATGGCGGTCAGTATTTATCATGGGCACTTTTTCTTTGTACTACTGGAAAAGTTTTGATTATTTTTCTGTGCTACAATGAGATTTGAGCTGTAGAAGGTTGAATAAATCAATTCTATGAGTCATTATAGATACAAACTAATTACTTAAGTGCTGCAATCAGTTGTTTAATTTTTGCAGCTCTTTTTTTTTTTAGTTTTGTACATTTAGAATACATTTTGGGGGATATTTCTGGTTGTTTCTGGATTCAATATTATCGTTTAACGTCTATATTTACTTCAGCATTATACCGCACTTCAAAATGTGTTACTATCTACCATCTACTACAAATCGTTTGAAATGAACTAGTTCTGTTTTTCACATTCACAGGTTTTAGCTGCATAAAACTGAAACGCTGATTCTACATGTTTAGCCCTGACTCTGGGCACCAGCAGGAGGAAACACTTTTATTCTGCACTTTTGTTAATTTTATGATGATTATTTATGTGTTGATTAGTTTGTATTGTGCTTTTAATGCCTTTCTTATTCTGTAAAGCACTTTGGATTACATTGTGTACAAACTGTGCTATACAAATAAACTCCTTTTTCTTGCCAATACTCATATAAGTTAAAAACGCTTCAGTGGATCCGTCTCGCTTTTGGTCCTCGCTTGTAAAAAGTCTATTGACCAAACGTTTGGTAAAATCAGTGACTATCATTTTCCAGGCTCCTAAATTACACCCGAGAACAATGGGAAACTAAAAAAAGCTGCTGTGAGACGTAATTGTTGACGCCGCGGGTCAAGCGCGCTCTGAATGTCCATGGTTTGGGACAAAACACAAGCAGCTGTTGTGGACGAGGAGCTCACTATTAGGTCGGTCTGTCTGCACGGCTCCGTGAAGCTTAAACGCGGGTAGAAATAGAAGCTGTTATCTTGTGCCTAATGTCTCCACTTGGGTAATAATAAACTGATTCTGCTGTCAGCGTCCGGCTCACTGCTGAGACCTTCCTGGGTCTAGTCTCCTGTCTCTCCTATCTCTGAAGAAAGATACACAAACAAAAGTCAATTGACAGTCATTTGAGCAAGGAAGGAGAAATTAGTAACAGGTTTGTACAAGAAAATATACAAGATAGATGATAATACTGAAGTCCCCAAATATACACTGTACCTTTACCATGTAGTTGGGGACTTTATTTACAATGTACCCCCTCCAAAAAATGATTGTTCCATCTATCATGTATTAAATTGTCAAATAAAGTCAAATGTATTTATAAAACACATTTTAACAACCCAAAGTGCTGCACAAAGGCTTTATAAAGTGTAATCCTATAAAACAAAACATGCAAAAACATGATAAAACACCACAATACATAACTCCCGCTAAGCTCGTGTTAAAAGCCAGTGCAAACAAATGAGTTTTGAACAAAGATTTTAAACTATTTAAAGATCGGTCTGTGTTAATACCCAGAGGGAGACTGTTCCAGAGTCTGGGACCAGCTACAGCTAAAGCCCGGTCCCCTCCAGTGTTTAGCTGAGACCTTGGAACATCCAAAATCATCTGGTCGGCTGATCTCAAAGTTCTACTGGGACATGGACAGAAAGGAGCTCAGAGACACAGGGAGAGTCTGGCCTGTGGAGACATTATCGCCTTTCAGTAGTATTCACAGTTGTAGTAGCAGTATCAATACAAAACTCCTCACCCCCATCACTTATAAAACTATCAACAGGGGTTTTTACATAATGTAGACACATATAAAAGCTGCCCTGTGTAACTTTCCTGTTGAACTGTCTGCCACCTGCCTGTCTCCATGGAGATTTTATCGCTTCGCCAGATCACAGGTCAGGTCTGTGAAGAGGCAAGCCCGCTAAAACGTGTGTTTTCAAGGTATCTTTCAGCGATAAAAACAAAACAAGCAGGTGGCAGACCCTCCAACAGAAAGGTTACATAATGTGCCTTTATTATTAATACAATCAAAAAGCAGTCTACCGTAAAATCACTTTAAAAAATATTGTTTTGTTTTGAATTGCAATTACTGTCATTCTCTTTCTCATTTTTTAATGTATGATTTATTTAGAGATTTTCCAGACAGTCCTTAAAACATATACACACAAAGCCAAGAGATAGACAAAACAGAAAAGTACCTACCCCCTGCAATTACTATCATTCTGAACGATATATCATTAATGCAGTAATGACAATCTCAAAAAAATATTTATAAGGTTTAACGTCCTATATTACACAAAATTGACTCTTGTGAGAATTAAGTTATGTTATAATGTTCAAAACACACACCCAGAGTTGTGTTTTCATACACATCCTGGTTTATTAGTCTGTCTACACCTCCAAAGCTCAAACTGCTCTGTTCCACCTTTGTGACGTCATGTAGTGTTAGTTTTCAAGTTAACAGCTCATTTTTAACTTTTGTTCAGTAGAGATCGACAATTCCAGAGCTGAAATGATCCAAATGATTCTAGTGAAGCTGTGTGGAGTTTAAAAACACAGTGGAGCACTTCCTGTATCACCACATGACATCACAAGGTGGAACAGACAGTTTTCAGTTTGAAACGCACTCAGTCTAAATGTACTGGGTTTGTGAGTTAAACTTGAAACAAAATACAAAATACAACTCCAGGTATGTTTTTGATGAGGAAATGACATTATAACAGATCAGAAAATTGCATAACATGGGCCCTTTAAACATTTGAGCATTTGGGGATCACATGTTTGGATATTTCTTTCCAAAACAGTGAATATCCCATAGTAGAGCCCATCCCTCCATCTGAAACCATGAGGTCACATTTTAAAAACAAGCCAGATTCTGTTGTATTGACCTATTAATTAACGTTACAAATGGTGAACATGTATAGGTTCGCACAGATAGCGCAGGAGCTACACGCCGACAAACACAGCTAACACTGTAGCGTACTAGCATAACTTTAGAACGCAGAATGCCAGACCTCCAACTGGTTAAAACATAGCTCACACTGCGATCAAAGAATTTCCCAAGTCCAAAACACTCACGCCCGAAGCCATCATCCCGCCCTCTCCTCCTCTACAGCTGTTGACACGCGATCCCTGAATGCACAACCCTGCCCTCCCATTGGCCCGCGGAGTCGCCAATCGAACCGGCTCCGGCTCCAGACGTGTCCTCAGATGACCTCCTCCTTCCCCTATAGCGAGTTCCAGTTCAAAAGCAGCTGAGATTTGGAGATTAAGACCAACAGCGCCATGGAAACCACAACCAGGCACTTCGGTGGGACAAAGTGGGGGGCATCGGTGGGGTCTTGGGTGAAAGGAGAGAGGTGAAGTGGAAGTGGAAGTGGGGTTGCTATGAGGAACGTTCACATGCCCGGGGCAAATAGAAAAAAATAAATCAAATCAAGTCCACATGCACGCATTTTATTGGTTGCAGCTGTCCTATATCAACAAACTTTAGTCTTTAGTGTGGTGATGGATGGAGATGGAGGGATAGAAAGAGAAAGATAGACGGAGGGGGGTGAGGGGGAGCCACTGTTTTACTGGCGAGGCATAAAAGAATCATTTGAGATTCGTTGAAGGTGATTAGCGGCTCGCCAGGTTTGTTTACAGCGACACATGAAAAGAGTATGGGGAGAAATAGATTGTGACAGACGTACAGAAGCTCGGTGAATCGATAAATAAATACTTTCACAACAAAAATGGCATGTTTTCTTCTGCAGATTCGATTTATTTAATGTCATTATCGGGTAACAAACATCGAAATTCAGATCAAGCATCGATATGTGACAGATATTGTGTAGTCTAGTGGTCCTTGTCGTGCAGAGGGGGTATAGTATATTCAGATCATTATGTTTCCTTTTATTGTTTTTAAAATGCACTGAGTCTCCCTTACCTTTGCTCTCCACACTAAGCCACTCCCCCTTCAGAGCGCTATCACATTACAATGCACCGCTAATGAAACTACTGCACATCGCATCAGGTTTGTCAAGTCGCTGTGTACAGTTTTGTATTGTGTTTTTGTATATTTATGGAGTATTATATTTAATTGTCGCGTGAGAGTGTGGGTGACGCAGGCTTGTGGGCGGAGCTTTGCACAGAATCTTATAATTAACCATAAGGAGGGTTCGAATAAGAGATATCGCTAAAATGCTTAAACATAGATGTATAGATGTATGGATTGACATTTAAAACCTCTTCAGGCTTTGAGGAAACAACGTTATAACATGGTAGAAAACAACAAAAAACACAATTTTGCATAATACCCCCCCAGTCAGAATCGTTTGCCAGAAGGAACAGCGGTTGATAGTCCCTGTAGATATCTGAGCGTGACTATAATATACAAATGTTAATAATAATTAGTGGTAGCATAGTAGTCTCGTCCCCAGTCGCAGTTTCAATTCCTTATCCGCGGGGGGGCCTTTCTACATAGTGTACCAAATTAAAGCATTTCCACTACAACCAGCAACGACAGCTGTTTTGTTCTGTGTTTCAGTACCACTGTCAAAGCTAGCTCAATGTCTCGCCTCCAGCTCCAGGCTTCCTTATCCGTGTGGAGGCCTTTATGTGTGCTGTTGATTCAATTCATTATTTTATTTTTTACAGCCCAAAATCACAACAACAAGGCTTCAGAAAGTAGACGATTTAACCAACAGAAAGTTAGAAAATCAAACTGACAAAAGGCAGAATGCTTGTCTTGTTTTTGGATGGGTTCTTTCCTGATTCTGCATTCTCCAGATACTGCGTCTCCAGCTGTACTCTTCATATATTACCCTGACACAGAGTCTTTATGCGGCCCCCAGTTGCTTCATGCTTTGCGGTTGCTGGCGCTCCTGACAGGTTGCTCCACACACATGCATAGAACAAGTCCAGACCATAATATTTTCTTCTATGTGATCCCGCTTAATTAGAGTGAATATAATAGAAATCAGCTACACGTGGTATTGGTAAAGCAAACAATAAATGAACAGGCTTAAAGTAAAGTCATTCTTCAGAACCAGAGGTGCACAGTACTATTAAATTTACTCACTTTTTAATTATACTTTTCTAGTTGCCAGGGCCGGTCCAGCCTATAAGCAGACTAAGCAGCTGTTTGGGGGCCCGAAGCCACCAGAGGGCCCCCAAGAGCCCATACATTTATATTGAAAATAATAAAAAAAATTTATAAACTTTTATTGGAAATAGGGCTTGTGTGTTTACAGCATCCTAAATATCCCTTTAAAACAAGTCAAGGTGATGAGAGCAGAGTCATAATGTTGTCAAAAGTGAATCACCAATAGCTGAACCAGGAGGCATCCACAGTCAGGGGCCCCAAAATCAGCTTAGGGTCCCCTGAAAGCTAGGGCCGGCCCTGCTAGCAGTATATTTTTAATCCTACTTGAGTAATTTTTTAATTGAAGTAACGGTACTCTTACTTAAGTAAAAGTTTTGGTTAATCTTCACACTATGAGTAAATCCACAATTGACGTAAGCTTTAGTCTTATGTAAATCTTCTGAACATTTGAGTTACTTGCACCGCTCCTTCAGATATGATTTAGTAAACACCAGATTTTGTTCATTATTTATATTCTGTAGGCTAGCTTCCCACTTTTTTACCCTTCGTTGGCAATTTCTTGAACCACTGCTTAGTACTTCTACTTGAGTATTGGTATTTGAAGTACCGTTACAGCACCTCCTTTAATCACTCATTTCACACCGCGCAGTATCTCATGTAATTTGTTGTCCGCAACTTTATCCATACTTACGTGGCCAGTTAGCGGACTAATGAGCCACAACCGAGCTAAAACTAGCATATCCCCGGTTTTGTATTCTCCTTCAGCCTGCAGACTCCTCCTCCGCCAGCGTCTCCTCACGTCCGACTTCCACCTCTCTGCTGACACATCACTTCTTTCCCCTCTCCTCCGTTTTTTTTTTATTTTTTTATCTCTCCGTCTGACTTTTTACTGTCCTTCCCACCCCCTTCTGTATCCTGTTCCTGTCCCTTCCCGCGCCGAACGTTAGCGGGCGTTAGCACCTTAGCAGCAGCTGTAGGAGAGGTCGTGCGAGGTAACGCGGCCGTACACGTCACCAATAGACTTCATGACTTCATCCTCACGTGCGGAGCTGCCCTTGTTGGTTTTAATGGGCCATTTTCAAGGGTTTTAGTCAGAGGAGAGTGCAGATAGACTATGTTATATACTCGCCTCTTTAAAGTGCTAATGCCAGGTTAGGCTGCTCTTTTCACTGCATAACATACTTCATTTACATACCTAAACAGTTCACAGAATATTTTACTAACGAGCTTCCCTAGCTTTTCTAGTTCTGCTGTTTTAGTGAAGGACATGGATAACAGATGTGACATAAGAGTTAGTTTCATAACTTACCGAGAAACCATAATGTTAACAGGTTCATCCTAGAATGTGGAGTCGAGAGGGAGGAACGTCTGCTGTGATTGGTCATTTAAAGTGATGAAACAGTTTAAGGTGAATGTTAGGGTTTGGGAATTGGTTAAAGCAGACCTATTCTGCAAAATGGACTTTTCAGAGCGTTTAGCCATGTTATAGTTGTTTTCCCTCAGCATTTACTCACCTGAAGTTGTATTCAGAGTGATTCGAGCATGTTTGGGTAATCTTTATTCACTTATTTTCAAGACGCCATATTACCGAACACTTGCCACTTTGATGTTCAATTTCAGGAAGAGTTCGGCAGAGTCGCATAGTCATTTTTGTTACAAAGTAAAACAATATGCATCTATCTAATCAGATGTGCCGACTCTTTGTTGAGATGGTGTTTTTGCCGCCTCGTCAGCTCCCATTTAGGGATTAGACAATAAACAATATTAATATCGTTTATTGTGATAAAAAGGGTTGACAATAATCGGTCATGGGACATTTTATATAGTCGTGATAATCGCCGACAAAGATAATCGCCATTGTTCACCAGAATGTGCAGAAAAAGCGACTTATCCATAACTTTTCCCTCGTTAGATCATTGATGTTGTTGTTTTCATTGATAGCAAAGTACAATTATATAAAAGTTGTTTAAACATGGAACTTATTCATAACATTAAAATTCTAACTACTAATATCTATAGCATTTTTAAACTGTCAGCAACTTTAATAATTATCATGATATAATCGTTAATCGTCATGGTAATGGTAATAATTTCAGTTTCGTTCCGTGCCTACTCCCATTGGGCTCCACAGTTTTCTAACGCGGACGTCAGCAGACTTACTTCTTTTATTAAGTTGTTTTAGATGAATATTACGATTTAAGCAATTAATTTGAGCAATTAAAACATAAAGATCCACGGGTGTCATAGATTATAGCTGTTTAGCAGACACAAGCACAAAAAGTCTGATTTAAGGTTAGGGTTTGGGTAAGTTTAGGAACAGTTAAAGTGAGGAAATTGGTTATGGTTAGGAATTGTTTTTGGGTTAGATAACATCCTAGCAGAAGTAACTTTAAAAAGATTTGTCACCTACAGCCTTAGCTCACCTCACACCAAAAATAAAACATAAAACAGTCAAAAATACAACATTTTTGGCTACAGACGCTAGCACATTACCATGGCAACCAGAGCTACATCCTCATTTCTGTCCCTCCAGATGTGACTATCAGCACCGTGTAAACAGAGGGCACAAGTTTAAATAAAACATCAGTTTAGTTGATTAGACTGATCAAAATAAACAACAGCACCTTTCATTTGTTAAATCAATGTGTACACTGTCAGAAAAACTACACATCACTACTTCCTCTGTTTCCTATCTTTTTGTTTTCTACTTTTCTTCACAAACTGCCAATTAACTGATATAAAACTATAATAAATATTTACCACAGACACAATCAGTCATAAATAGAAAAACATATTAATCTGTCAAATGAACTTTAAAGCTAATCTGTGAAACTTTTCCGGTAGCGGGTCCATCACCTGCGTAACTCCATGGAGGTGTTATAGATTTGTATGGCATTAAATGGATCTTTTTTAATGGAGACGAACAGGCAATCAGGCAAAGTTACAAATTACATCTGTGGAGAGGCGGGCTTGCTCACAGAAAGGATTTTAATCAACAAAAACACTTACAACTGAGTACATGTCACGAGATTTAATGCCACACTGAGGAGCAAGTTTGGTGTTTATCTGCAAGAAGTGTATATATGTATGTATATGTATGCATATAGCCACTGTGACGTATGCAATTTGTTCTCCAATTTGTTTTTCTTAATCTAAATCTAAATCAGCTTTTCTTTAGTGTGATGTGCAGCTATCCATAGGAGTGACTGACAGCTCCACGGCTCTTTGTTGTGATGATGTTTATAGCAACGTCAACTCCCACTGGCAGAGGACTTGTTTCTTTTATTAAATCGATTTACATGAATATTGTGATTTAAAATGTCCAAATTTTCACATAATGATCCACGAGTGTCATAGATTATAGAAAAATGCTCAGGACATAATAGTAACATTGCAATTTCGATACAGCTACATCCCTAGTAAAACTACAATTAGTCATTACAAGAATATCATGTTTGGAATAAAAATTTAAATTAAAATAAAATAGAAAAATACAGTAGGAGGGACACATTAACAATAGGTCACTGTGAGGATAGAGTAGACTTGGCTTGTATGTCCAATCCCCACAATACCATATAAAACATAATAAGCTCTGGATTGACTTACATTACGCACTTTACAATCCAATAATAGTTTATATGAATTCTAACCGGGCCTGAGCTTGTGTCATAAAAATATATCACTTCAAACCACACCAAGCTCTTGAACACATCCCCATTCCTCACGCAGCCAACACCAATGGCAACGTCCATTCAATACATCACCGTCGTCTTAAACTGTGATCTGATTGGCCAATAGTTGCCGTGGTCCCGGGACACGCCTCCAGGCTGGGTCAGTGCTGGTTCTGGGCTTGTTTACGTTCATTTTTATTCTTTGTTTTACAGTGAGTTGTGTACTTGAGCTAAAACGAGCTAGGCCAACGCTCCGGGCACTAGCCTCACGGTTGAAAAGCACATTATAGTGACTGCTCATTCTCCCCACGGTATTACCTGTGTTTGTTATACAAGAGCTGGAGCGAAAACACGGGCTTTTCACTACGAATCAAACAGAAGCTACGGTTGAATAATATGTGTAAAATTTGATGTTGAATACAGAATTATAATGTTGCATTTTTAAAGATCCAGTGTTGGTTTCTGTTTAATACAATAAAATCCAATTAACAGATGTTCAGATGTTGAGGGTTTACAGATACTGAGATACTGTTGTTGTGCTCTTGGGCAAGACACTTCACGATCCTACCTCCAGAGTCGATTCACACTGTCACTGGTTTATAAATCCATGTGAGTATAAATATTGCAGAACAGATGGAATTTAGATTATGAGGATTTTTATGGGACAACAGCCGAAAGGAGTGAAGCGAACTAGCTGCAGATTTGGTATTATTGTTGGTATTTACGAGTAGAATTCCTTTTTTGGTACTTTTTTTCTTTTTTGGATAAATAGTTTGGAACCAGAGCAGACTTTGAAGTGGGCGGGGCTGTTGAGCTCCGTTTATTCTCACATACTGTTCAAACAAATGCATGAAGTATTTACAACCTTGTCAAAGGTTAACGAAGACAAAACCAGCACAAATATAAAATTTACTGACTAAATATATACAATAATTTAAATTAGGATTATAATACTTTATATCACAACCATAGACTGTATATATAAATGGACATAGCTAACCTGCTAGCGCCTGCGTGGCAGATAAAAAGTGAGCATGGACACGCTTCAGGCTCCACTGACTCCAATTCACTTTACATTGGAAAACTGTCACCCGTCTCTCTGTAACTGCTGCAGTGAGTGTCGTCATTTTGCTCCCGCTAGCGTTAGCAACATGTTTGATTGACAGTGTTGCTAAGCGCCCACTCTCTACTAAACCAGCAGTGCGGGCAGGAAGGGGCGTTACCTTCAACAGCCTCGCTCTGGAATGGCTCTTTGGTTGCTATGATACTTGCGGTCGGAATTCCTAAGATGCACCTCTTCTCCAAATTGGCAGAATAGCTCTAGCCTCAACGAGCATTTGACTGGAGCGCTGGAATGCTATGGGTGACACTCACTTAGTCCACTTCTTTATCACAACACATGTTGATGCTAAGCTCTTTAAAGGCAAAAAGTAGGTAATTATTGTCAGATGAAAGACAAACAGAAGTTATAAGAATACAGTTTCTTTCTGAAATGTATTTTACAACACAAATAATTAACACGTACAGTTGTTTCTCACTTACAGCAGCTGCTACCAAAGTAAAACACGATTATCATTGACTCGTTTCTGTTTGATTGAACATCTGTAAGGCTAAAATATATAATATAGAAGGATGGCATATGGCTGGACACATTTGTCATACAGCAGCTGTGGAGGAATTGTACACTACGATTAATGTTAGTCAAATCATCAGAGGTGGGTAGTACTCTCTTACATTTACTGATTTTTAATGAAGTAAGAGTACTCTTACTTGAATAAAAGTTTTGGTTACTCTACCTGTTGAGAGTAAGTCTATAAGTGACAAAAGCTGCATGTTGACAGTATGAAATGATTTGTGTTTGATGCTCCGCTTCTTCAGATATAGTGTCTTTTTTCACACTGCTCTGTCTGTCCTTTGAAAATACCACATTCTGTGCAATATTTCATGTTCAAATTACATTAACTTGAAATTATAAATCAGATGTTACGTCCCGACATTTACTCTTTTAGTTACTTGAGTCATAGTTTTTCTTGGACCACTACTTTGTACTTCTACTTGAGTAATATTATGTTATTATTTTACATTACTCTATCTTATATGAGTACAATACTTAGCTACTCTACCACTTCTACAAATCAATGATGTTACAACTGACACTGGCACTTCTATGAAAACCAGGAGGGATTTGCATGCTTTGTGTTGGGATAAACCTCATCAGTAGCAATTTCCAGTAGTTGGTGACATAACACAAGACTGTCCTGATTACAGCCAGGTGTTTCTGAGCCCAAACATCTGGCTGTAATCAGGACAGTAATGATCCACGGTATTGTCTAAAGCCCTTCTGATAGTACTGCTGTTGTGTTTGGTTCGTACCTTCCACTGCTCTTTTGAAGAAGACTTTGCAGCTCCCGCAGGTCACTACTCCGTAGTGGCATCCGGACGCCTCGTCCCCACACACCAGGCACACTTTGGCCGTGGACGAGGGCTGTCTCATGGGCGAACTGCAGAGACAACACACAAGAGAAATGCATGTAAATAACACGAGTTTAGAAGGGATCAAACCAATGACATATAATAAGACACTAGACAGATCATCACCATGGTAACCTATAGTAAAGTATGTCCAGTTACAGCAGACGGGTGAGTCTATCAAGAATGTTCCCTTTGCTACTGATAATTGGGCTTTTTGTAGTTGTACTTTATCTAAACGCCGGTGCAATGTTTTTAGGGTGATTTTATTTTATAAATTTTTTCATCCTGACAGAGACAGGTCGAGTTCCTGCTTTATTTGGACCACAAGTATACCATTATATGTCAATTTAAACACTTTAATCAATTCATTGTTTATCCCTGTTTTTATATAATAAAAGCCAAAAGTAAAATCTGTCAACCGGACAAAAAGTTGGACATTTCGCTGCTCATCCAAGCTGTTTATTGCCATTGGTGGACACTGAAAGGAGGAGCTAACTACACTGAAACTGGAAACAGCTTTTGCTTTCAGATTCTGTTTGTAGGTTAGGTCTATTGAGCTACACTAAACGTGCACTGTGCCTAAGATGTACTTGTTTTTGCTGTTTTTCACAACTATTGGCATTCTGGATAGCTCTAATGTTCTCTTTGTTTCCTTTGTTTGCATTGGGTCTGAGGATGGAGTTATAGATGGGGGAAAGGTGATGTCTAAGACCTTCATTCCTGTTCAAGGAAGAACTGTCTTGCTTTCCCTGTTTTGACATTATTTTCAATCAGAATTTTGCTCTTCTTCCAGTCATAAGATGGTCGCCGCATTTGCCATGGCAACAGAACCTTATAATATATCACTGGGACGAAACTACATCCAAATCTCATAATATGGTGTTATCCTGATATTAAAGGTGCACTATGAAACTTTTCTGTTGGAAGGTCTGCCACCTGATTGCCTCCAGGGAGATGTTTTGCTTCATCTGGAATGTTTCACAGCATGGCATTAGTGAGCACACACAGTAAGAATGGATGTTTCAGAGCAATAAAAACATCTGTAATTTAATAAATGCTAAAAAGACAAGATTAATGCTGCACTGTGAAACATAACAGGCAAAGCAGTGACATCTCCATGGAGACAATCAGGTAGAAAACCTCCAAGCAGAAAAGTTACATAGTGCACTTTTAAACTGGTACAACATGAGACGTGGGAGTGCTGCATAAAAAACACACACTTTCATTCAAATGTCCTACAAAAACACATTTTCCCAAAGGATTTAAGTTTAATTCAAATTGGAAGTTGTTTAGTCAGAGTGTTTGCTAGTGTAGATTATTGTGTTGTCCTTGGGCAAGACACTTTACTTGCTTGCCTCCAGTGTCTGTTTACACTACAATATAAACGACTGTGTTTGCTGTGTGAATATGGGACAACGGCTGGAAAGAATCAGAATTTAGATGCGATGAAACAATATCCAAATCTCATTAGATGCTGTTATTGTGGTATTAAAATGGTGCAATATTTAGCACATGAAATGGATCGATAAAAACACATTCCTATTCCATTTTTCACTCAGATGCCTGGTAATGAACGCAGTCATCGTCTCGTTGAACAGCCCCAGTCTGAAATGGCCAGCTATGTTATGTTTTATTTAAGTTGACAGGACTAAAACTGCAAAGAGCTTTACGCTGCCTCTTATAAGAGATACTCGGCCGCACTTTCTACAGTATCAGCTAATTATATCCAGCATAAGCCGATAATTAGGGCTCTGCTCCTGTTTAAACAAAAGACATAATTCTTTATTTGAACACTTGAACGCACTCTTTTCTTTTATAAGTTTGAAGTGAAGCAGGCCTGTTGATATTGTTGCAGTAGATTTTATTTTTCCTTCCTATGTACAACAATATTGAAAGGAATCAAAGGAGTTTCAAACATACTGGGAAAATAATCTATGGAAAATGGAAGCACAATTGTTGGGGTCAATCTTTTTTTGTTTTTCCAATAAAATTTGAGCTGTAAAGGGTTGAAGAAATTACTGCTATGACTCATTGTAGTGTTAAATTCTGCTAGTATACATTTTAGAATATATATATATATATATATTTTTTTTTTTTTTTTTTTTTTTTTTTTTTGTTTGTTTTTGGGTGTAATGACCCAGTTCAGCGAGGGACGGGGGGAATAGCAAACAATGATGGAAAAATTATAGAACAAAAGTTATAATTTGCAAGGAATGTTAAAGTAAAAACTATCAAAAAGTTAGTTTCAATGCAGCTAACCAAGCAAAAGTACAGAAATTACAATAACACAAAACAGCTCAGTCTCAGAACTAGTCAAAGGACGACAAGTGTCTCAATTTACAAAGGCACTAAAACTACACGAGAGCCACAGGACAAAGGCGGCATGACGTTCACTGACAGAACCCAGCAGCAAGGAGTGCCAAGGGTGGGTCTTTTTAAGGCGTGGCAGCTGCAGGTGAAGGCCCGGGAGTGGCCAAGCTCTAGGGCATCGCACTCAATCAACACTTAGGGCCCAGGAGTCACTGCTACAGTCACTGTAAACAGACCTACAGCTTTGTTGACCCACATAACAGTAACAGCCCAGTGCTAGGACGATGTCGACAACTTAGCATGCTAATCATTTACAACTGAGCTAGTACAGGTGCGGAATTATAACAGTTGTCTAAATTCAATAAAGACCATAGACTATGTGAGCTCCAGGTATTGTATTGAAAAGCCACAAAGTTCAAACATCAACTTAAAATAATCAGGTGATGTTTTGTAACTGGTGATCTACCGAGACATCGTGCAGCGAGAACAAAAATGATCTCACGAGGTTTGATCCTGCGGTTTGTCATTTGGCACGGGCATGAAAGGGTTACACTTCACTAGGCCCTGGAGAGATGCGGATGTTTGAGCAGCTGTAGCTAAAAGACTTTAAACTCTGCCCCAGTTTGTATTTGGTAGTGACCAATATTGATGCAAATAATCAGGGCTAAATTGGTCTCAGTGTTTTTTTTTGTTGTATTTATTTTCATTTTTATTTATTTATTTAAAGCCAGACAGACAAGTTAACCATTTTTAAACACAACATTGTAAGTCCAAGACACATTGATAACAAGACATACTGAAGACAGAACGGGACAGTTTGTAGACAAGACAAACAATTATAATCAATAAAAATAAACCATGAGTGAGTGTCTATGTGTAGCATGTGTGTGTAGCTAAAGCACGCTGAAGCTGAAGGGAAGAGAGAAGAGGAGAGGAGATGTGAAGATAAAAAAAAAAAGAAATTGGCCACGTCAACATTCAATAAAGAATAAGAAGAAAGCTGCAGAAGAAATAAATAAAACTACTGGAATGACTGGATCTGTGACTGTCAACACTAGCGAACACAGCACTGTACCACGTCTGGTCTTAGTGTTTAAATACTCACCAAAATGTTCAAATAATCAGTTTTTCTCATTATGTTTTCTGAATTATGTGAAAATCTTTATAAATACAGGATTTAAATGAATAAATATTGACTAAAATCTGTTTAAAGCCTTCTTTTTTGGTATTTTTTTTAAATCTTTCAATAGATAAAAATCCATTCACAACACAAAACATGAAATATAAAACAAATAAAAAACCATGTGCTCCAAAATCATGAACTGATCAGATTTTTTCAGTGTATAGTTAATGATTTCAAAACCTCGTGTCTGTGTCTCGTTCCACTCATAATTGTTACTGACATTAACTGTTCAGTACTTGATGTACGCCGTGTTTTTAAAAGCGGTGCTAATTAGCTGTTGTCCACCTGACAAGCTTAACCAAGGGAGGTCAAAGGTCGTTGATAAAGTCTAGAATGCGTTTGTCTGACATATGAAGCCTGAAAGCATGTCCACCGCGCACTAAGTGAGGTCTGAACTCATACACGGTGAGAACGTGGTCGTTTACTTTCCGTAATTTGGATTATAATGATAGATGAAACCGGGGGGAGAAAGAGAGGAGAAAAGGTGAGGAGCGAGATCAGACATGAGGAGACGGGGCAGACGACAGCGCACACACAGAGGCAGAGGGAAGGAGATGCAAAACTTTTAGTCAAATTGTGCAGATTTAAGTCAAAACTAGTGAAGCGCAACTCAGAGCTTTTCCCTAAACAACAGCGCTTTTACCTTATCATCGAGATCCACCCAAGTTTAGATCACTTTCGATTTTTGGCACAGCCCTAAATGATCTGCCTTATGCATAATTCATTGAAAAAATATACTATAAACTACATTTGAGCTCCTTATCATTAAAGGAACACAGTGTAGCTTTAAAGAGGCGGCGTGTCACCTGCATGGAAACGAAAAAGTAAATCTATAATTCAGGACATTCGCTATGGAGATATTTTTATGCCGTAGTCAAAGGAACATCATTACCATGGAAACAAGCCAAATTAGAGCCAGGTTTGTGGAGACGCAAGCCCGCTCAGAGTACGGACACATATTTAACATAAGATATTCCGTGCAATAAAAAACACACAAAATGCTTTTACTTCACCCTATTGCTTGTCTAAAAAGTGCCAGAGTGAGGCTTTTCAGGTGTAAACTCCCAAACTGACTGACCCACATTTGACAGAAGTGCACACGCGACCGTTCCACTCGCTAACCTCCTGAATGAATTTTGCAAGTGTCATAAATACAGCACGATACAAGTCCTTTACGCATAACACTATCAAACGTAATGATCTGAATACTGGCTTTATGTGCTCTGATTTACACATGCATTTACAGAAACACTTGGGGGTGGTATAAGGTCATCCTATCACTAAATAAACTTGTACTCGGTTGCTACTTACACATGGCACTTGACTCCCAAAGCTATAAATAAGTCAGATTGGCGATGGTTCAAAGGTATATTATTTATGCTGGCAGAATCAGTGAGGAGTCCCATGCGCATTCAAATGAACATGTTGGACTATTAAAATATTTACACTTATTAAAAGCTAGAAGTATTAATATTGCATTCATATAGGAGGATATGCATTGAGTCTCATGAGGCTGCTGACACGGGTTCGCCCATAAGGAGAGCTTCTTCAGATCATAGTGTATTATTGATCGAGACAGCGTTTTAAGCACTTAGATAAGCCCACAAGACAGAATGTGTAAACGTATAGATGGAACGCACAGACCTTCGCCAAGGCACTGGCACTATATGTTGCAATTTTTTAAGATATATTTTGCAGAGGTCAGAATTATGCAAACATTATTCTTGCGTTATATTGAAATTTCAAAGCAATAAACATCACACGCCCATACACCAGATGGAAAATTAACACATTCGTAATGAATACATGAATGATTTATAACAATAATGATTTTTATGTATAAGATGGTTTTGGTGTTGGTTTGGACCTGGTTTAGTCTGTATTTGGTCGTAGGGTATGTGGAAAGCCGAATACAAGGTTGTACAAGAGAAATCAAAGTACTTTCATTAATATAGTCCTTGTAACCCAGTGCATTTGACCCAATTCCTTATAATATGTATTTTGTACATTGGCATTTGAATCTAAATTAGCAGTTAGCATGCTCCTCTTTCGCTTTCCTTCCCACGAAAAGAAACAATCTTAAAATTTCAAACTCAATTTCAATACTAAGGAATATACTCAATACTCAATAAAAAAACGCTGTGATTTTCAACATTAAATGGTAGTACTTTCTTTTATATTCCCATCTGTGTAATCTGTGTAATCCCTCAGTCGTCCAAATGCTCAAATGTGTTTTTAGTTTTGATACTAGTTTTATCGACAATCCTAGACAGTTACACTATCAATATGTAGTAGGCCAGCCCTTAGCAATTACATGAGGGATTACGCACTTGTTATCCGTATATGTCTTAAATATCCACTTAACAGTCCATTACGTGAGTGCATCCTGCCTCAGGCCCATAGCTCCAGCCATCTGCGACACTGTGGAGGAAGATGACGGAGCGTTTTGTGTTTCTATTGAATGATAATGATTTCTAGTGCTAATGTATACTGTATTTGACAAGTGTTGAATGGACACTGCAGGTGCTAAATTCTGGCTGTTAAAATATGTGGTGTTTAGATTTACTCATTATGGAGCTATTCAAATAAGGCGAGGTGTTGCGTAATAATGTCAGGATTAACGGTAATGCAAAAAGAGCCCTCAGCACCACAAAAAGGCGCTAACTGAAAAATCAAATGTTTACAGGTATTACAGCTATTAAAGGCCCTTAACCTGATTTTAATTAATTCGTGTGAAGATAAATACTCTTTACATCACACACTGCTATGGTACAGCTGCTAAATCAGAACAAAATGAGACTGTAAAATATAATCTATTTATTTTACAAGGCTCTTCTCAGGTAATAACTCCGCTCCCTGTGGGCACCATCAGAGAAGTGGAGGTTCCATGTCACTACAGCCACATGCTGTGTCCTCTTCACACCCGACCCCTCTGCAGGAGAGTGCAGGATGGACTCATGTCGTATTGTGTCATGTGAGCCTGGCCCAATGAGCAAAGGCCCGGCCACCAGGCGCTTGCATTCCAGCCCCAACCCCAGGCCTGGCTCCTGGCTCCTGGCTCCAGGGTGGGGCCTTGGCTGTATCATATTGTCTGCCGTCACAGTCCTTGTTTCTGCTCTATCCATAGGGTTATTGTGAACTTCTCGTACCCATCACCTAGGACCAGTTTGCCATGGCAGATCCAAAAAGGAATGTAATGCCCTAGAAAATATAGCTCCTAGTATCATTCAGGTACACAATCTCGAATGTTATTACACGTCCTGCAGATCAATTAATCGAGTAAAAAGGGGGCGTGGCCAAAACTCTCAAAACTATTACATATCTTTGTGCATCTGACCCAAACTGCACTTACAAGACCACACCTGCACGGGAGTCCATGCAAAAACAACTACTTATGCAGAAAAAAGTACCAAGAAACACTGTATTTATATAGTCATATTAAACTTGTGAATCATGAGTTCAATCTGCCTTTTTACATATAAAACAAAATAAATAAATAAAATACAAAAAAAGTCTTCAGCTACCTCCTTAACTCACTCACTAACTTCTTTTCTGCTGTTGTCCCACATAAATCCTCACAGTCCTAACATTAACATTAGTAAATGACTGAATTCAAATATAAAAGACAGTAGGTGGCGCTATTCCTAACCTCCTCGTTATATCATGTCAGTGAGTTAAATGGGTACAACTCGGGAACAGCTTGTATCAAAACATCCGAAGTGGCCCGGGCTGCCCCTCCTTTTGCACTGCTAATTATCCAAGTCCCATCTCGATCAATAACATGGAGGTGATTGTCTGGTTAACATTCTCCTTAGCGCGCCGGTCACACAGCTGCCCGCCCGCCTGCCACACACTCTCTTTAACCACAGCACACACACACACGTCCCTCCGGGGGATACAATCACGACCACTCATCTAATTCCCTCTTGTCCATCTACACACATTCAATTTGTCGGACGCTCGCAGGGGTCTCTGGTGAGGTGTTAGTCTGACTGGATCTCTGGCAGCGGGCCCATCCTTGTGTATGTGTGTGTGTAAATCCAATCGCCGTCAAGATGTGTTTTTCAGCAACTTACTCCAGCTAAATATTCCCCCAGCTCTGGTCAGTTCACACCGGTGGAAAGCACGGGAGGATGAGGAGGGAATCCGAGAAGGTAAGTGTGCCAAATGGAAAATCAGATAGTAAGGATCGACACTAAAAAAGTCACATTCATGGGACAAAAATGAACATTTCTTGACTATCTTTAGAATGATCTCGAGGTGTATCAGAACAAGTATAAGACACATAGACTAGTATACACCATGGACCACTATGAACCTACTGGACACTGAGGGATTACACAGATATAAAACCACATGGGAATAGAAAAGAAAGTTGAAAATTACACTGTATTGTCTAAAGAAAGAGCATTTTAATCGTATCAAGTATCGAGTCTATTCCTTAGTATTGAAATTTCTGACAGCACTAATGCCAAATGGTATTAGAGTCAAACATATCATTTGAAGAATCAAATGACTGGGAAATTATAGGGTCTTTAGCCGGTGTAAATGCTTAAAGGGTAGATTTTGTTTCATTACAAATTTCTTCCACGTCCCTGTCCAGAGCTCAAGATGCCTGGCCTTCACTTTTTAAACTTAGGAAGTAGAAATCCATGCAGCTCCTCTGTGTTTTTAAAGCCAAAAAGATCATGTTTAAAAGAGGCATATTGTGTAAAATCAACTTTTAGGAGCTTTTAACCCATGTTATAACACTGTTCATCATGACTGAACATTCAATTTCAGTTGATTTGTGCATGTGTGTTTTAGTTTCAAGTGCGTGTTTAGAGCAGGGGTATTAACTTATATGGGGTATTAACTTCAGAGCGATATCACATCACTATCAGAGTGTATCCCGCTAATGAAACTACTGCACATGGCATCAGGTTTGTCAAGTTACTATGTACAGTTTTGTATCACGCTTGAGTATTTTTATGGAGAACTATGGTGTGGGAGCATGGGTGACCTAGGCTTGTGGGCGGAGCTTTGGACAAAAAGTTTTACCGCTAACTGTAAGGAGGGCTCGAATAAGGCTAGGTAAAATCATCTAAAACCTCTTCTGGCATGTTTTGGTGAGGGAACAGCATTATAATACC
The DNA here is from genome assembly GCF_009829125.3 of Periophthalmus magnuspinnatus. Taxonomy (NCBI): domain Eukaryota; kingdom Metazoa; phylum Chordata; class Actinopteri; order Gobiiformes; family Gobiidae; genus Periophthalmus; species Periophthalmus magnuspinnatus. The sequence continues at coordinate 29,468,769 of NC_047126.1, forward strand.
CCCTCTTTAACATTTATATGCATTCTGTGGATAAAAACAATATTATTCCTCTAATCAATAATCCAGCGTTGTAATATTTAAAACCAAAAATACACACTTGCTGGAGCTATGTCAACACTAGTTTATTTCAGATTATACTTGAACCATACACGAAGAATTGTCTCAACACATTTGAGAAAATAGTGAGCAATTTGTCCCAGTATTTAAAGAGGAGTTAGCATGATCCCTGTTTCTACATCAAACTGTTAGCTAGCACTTTGCACTGAACCCCCTCCTGTGTACTGCCTATGACCAAAATAAACAGGCCCGCGTGTTTGCAGCCAACATCCACACTCTGTCGTAGGGCCCCTCTGAAGTCGACCACTAGGCCGGCCCGCTGCAGTTTTAATAGCAGACCACATTAAACCCTAGCCAGCCAACAAGGTGACTTCCCCTCCCTCCGAGAACTATGTAGGTCACAAGCTGAGCTGAGGCTTATGAAAGCAGAGCAGTGAGACAGCAAATGCCTAAAATGCTAGCAATGCCAACCTGTACTTTAGAGGGAAAAACGTAGCAAGGGGGCTGTTAGCTTATAGGAAAACAAGGAAGGCAAAGAACTGGAATTTAGAGTCAAAAAATGTGAATCTTAAAGGCTATTAAAGGAAAACCTGAAAAACAAAACTCTCAGAGACCAGCGCGGAGTGTACAACGCTAACGTGCACTTCCTGTCATCGGATAATAAAACGTTTTATAATAAGATTTCGTCAAGAGCTGCGTATACGATATATATCTGCACCGGGGCAAACGTTCACTCAAATATACGAGAAAAAAAGAGGTCGAAGCCTGATGACTGCTAATGACTACAATGTGCTGTGAGCTAACTAGCTGATAGGTTAGTCAACGGAATTTTTAAGTGTGAGATCATGGGACAGAACGGTTTAAAGCGTAATAGACAGACAGCAAAAAATACAAACATTATTTTAGCCTCCACGTGGGACAAGCTAATGGGACAAACTCAGGAACGGGAACGAGCGGGATTATATTAACAGTCATTTGTCAAGTATAAATATAGAACTGTATAATACATTTAATAATATACGGGTCCGCCATCAGCTTGTTGCTCCAAGGAGATGTTATTGCTTTGCCTGGAATGTTCCCCAGGATGGCATTAAACTTATCTCCGTGGAGACAAAACTGTAATGCCGCCAGGCCAAGTTACAGGTCAGATCTGTAAAGAGGTGGCCCCGGTAAGAGTGTAAGTATGCGTGCTTTTCAAGGTATTATCTCAAGCAGTGATAACGCCTGCTGATAAGACACTTTTAATGACATATTGTGGAACATTCTAGGCAAAGAGGTAATATATTTATGGAGACAAGACGGTGGCAGACCCTTCCACCACCTTTATTTAATTTGTGTAATGGTTTTCAGCTCATTTGCGAGGGGCTATTCATCACATTTAAATCTTAACTTTTCTGTATTGTTTTGCAGTCATAAAAAGTTGAACATACACAATCTTGGTTTTAGACACTAATTATTTCTCAAACGAGCCAAGACTCAAAGTTGACTAATAGTTTTGGTTTGGAGGAAAAAGAGAAATCTGCCACGACTGCAACAATGTATTATGTAATAAAGCCGCATTGTATAATTATTTGGCAAGACGTAAGGTTTGCACTCGGTGAGTCAATGAGCCAGTGAAATATTGAAACAAAACTGTTTTCCTTTTCCCCCCAAATCGAGAGCTGTGGATACAAATCATGTGAAAAACAGTTCATTCATATCACAGGATTGTAATCATCGCCGGTTCTTTTAAAGGTGCACAATGGGAGTTTTCTGGTGAAGGGGATGCAGATGTTATTGTTTTGCCTGGAATATTCAATCATGTGCTTCCACTAGAGACACACCAGCTGGATGATAAAACGGGCTGATATTTGCACTTTTTAGCGTATCGAGTATCGTCCTTAAATCTCCAGCACAGATTGATATTTTATCTTGATAGAGTGCACACAAAGCTTTATTTTAACACTGAAGAGACAATGGCACAACACATGACTACAAAAAAGCAATACAACAAAAAGAAAACAGCTGTGGGTAAGTTTGGTACAAAATTTGGGGAAAATAATCCAAATCAGCCCTACGCATCGGCTCAAACATATCGGCAAAGCTTATCGCCCATCGGTTTCGTTTCTGGATACTAAACAGTCGGTATTGGTCATGAAAAATGCCATATCGGTCAATCTCTCACTGCCACCAGCTCAAATGGAGATCTGTGGAGAGGCAAGCCCACTCACAGTAACAACAATAAAAACACCACTGAAAGAGTAAATGTAATATGTAATAATAAATGTAATAAAATACAGAACTGTGTAGAGTAGTCAAAAATTGTACTCTGGTAAGGAGACCCTTCAAATAATATTACTCATGTAGTGGTCCGATAAATGACAGTCTGGACATTATATAAGATGTATCATTTGTAGTTAATGTAATTGGATAGGCAACGTTAGATAATGCACAAAATCTGGTAACTTAAAAGAAAAGAACACAAAAAAGAGAAACTAAATGATTTTGAAGAGGCAGTGCAACAAACACAAATGTTCAAACCGTATTTTAAATCTTTTGTCACTTGTAGACTTACTCACAGGGGGAAGAGTAACCAAAGCTTTTACTCAAGTAAGAGTACTGTTACACTGTTGAATATATTATTTAAGTAGGACTAAAAGCATGGGGCTTGAAAATGACTCTGAGAAGTACACTTGTATAAGTGACTGTGGTCATATGTTCTATAGGCCTGTGTGTATTTGCTTACATAAGATAATTAAACTGACAGACTTTGTGCAGACTGTCTTTGTGCACGACTATAATTAAAAACGATTAAAAACAAGAAAAAAATGTAATAATCTATAGAAGCAATGTATTTCTGTGAGATAATGGGCTCATCATGAGTCATGGTCATCATCTGATTTTAGGATCACGTTATTATTGTAGGCTATGAAAGCAGAGTTATGCAACACACATTTGCATAAAGTGGACATTTCACATAAATGCACATATTAATAAGCATTCATAAAATCCATTCGGGAATCTCACAGGTCGTTCACTCGTCCAGCAGAGAAAAGTTTTTGCCATAATCAGTGTCATTAATTTGACAGGAGCAGTAACCTGTTCCCTAGATGCACATCACAGATGATGTTTATATCACAGAAGGATACGACACAACCAAAACCAACAAATGTAATAACCTCACTCACCACGCTGTGTTCATGTAGCTTTGATAGGCAGCCTTATATCCTCTATGCATTATTATAAATGTCCAGCTTCACTGTTTTAGTCCAGCATGTCCAATGATGTAAAGTGCTGACAGAGGCCTGTTTCGACCTTCTGTGAAAAGTCTCTCTTTTCCCAAAATGATCTTCCTCTGGGGCTCTTCATGCATTATCCAGTGCTTTAAATACACTTTACTTCACTAACTTTAGTCTAACTTGTAAAAACATGTAAAACAGCCATTCAAATGTATCTCCACTGCCTCAGTGCAGCCAGAGCACATGTCAAAGGAAGGGGCACACCTACTGTATACCTGACTCAAAAACAAATGTGATATTTAAGTTACTAAACACCTGAGCCCCATATAGTTACAAATATATATATGTAATAATAGTAAATCATTTACAATCTTTATTTTTCATTATAAATGTTTGGGCTTTTGGGGGCCCCCTGGTGGCAAACAGGTGCTGTACCTTGACCTCAGAAAAGTTATACCTACTCCTACAAGGATGTTATGACGTTGTTGCTAAATATATGCCCAAAAAACTTTATTAGAACCACAAATACATACTTCACTAATGTGATTGTCGTTATTTACCCTTTGCACATTTGGTCCGACTTTTTATAGAAAGAGACTCATACAAAAGTGCAGACGATGCAGTCACGCAGTCACCGTTCTACCATTTCCATCTGCTGACTTCTGACAGGGTTAATGATATTCATTTGGTAGCGGATGCCATGGCGCTGTACCTTGGATGGAACATCTTGTTAGTGCAGTGTGTTGGACTTGTTAATTTGAGCGTGCACAACCTAGTGTCACACTTCACTTATAATGAAGAGCAGGAGCAGACGCACATCCACACACTGTACACATGTTCATTTAAGGCACTCAACTGTGAGCTCACATACACCCAGGAAACGAGATCATCATATTCATTTCAGCGAGGTCTCGCTACTACATAAAGTGCATTAAAATAGTATGTTTGAGAAAGTTTACATATGTTTAAAGGTACACTCTGTGAATTTTCTGGTGTGGGGTACGTCACCTGCTTTTGTCCATGGAGATATTACTGCTTTACCTGGAATGTCCTAAAGAATGGCTTTAAACGTGTCTATCATTAATTGCAGGTGTTTTTTGCTTAAAATTACAGTGAAAAACACCTCTCCACAGATCTGACTTGTAACGTGGCCTAGTAGCATCGAATGCTTTTGACCAAGGAGAGAGGTAAGTTTAATGCCACCTCCACCAGAAGACTCGCCCCCCTCGTACATTCGCGTTCAGGCCCTAATAAATTTAATGCCATAATGTGGGACGTTCTAGGCAAAGCAAGTGATGGACCCACCACCAGAAAATTTACATAATGCACCTTTAAAATTCACTTTATTCACTTTTGACAGAACCATAATAATAATAGTTAGATGAAGAACTATTGATTTATTTGTTTTTTACTCCAGAAGTGTTACCGCTCATTACCGGTCATACACACAACAACAAAACAACTATTTGATTATGTGGAGAACCTTCTAGTGTTTTATTTTAGTCGTGCCTGATTTGTTCCATTTTAAACTACGGCACAATACAGTCCCTTTTGCATTTTGGTTACATCCTGTGCCATGTAATGTAGTGTAATGACATTAACATTCTGGACACTCATAGATGGAGAGAGATGCTTTGATCTAAAGTAAACCCCAAAAGAGCCTGATTAGAGCCTGATTAGCGTTAGTTGTTTTCACATTTGGAGCGCGTTCACTCAGGCCTTAATTGATCAGCTTTTATTGGACTATTTTGTGTCGTCAGTCAGTCTGGTTTGAAGATGTAACACGAATTTAAATAGGCCTCCATTCATTTCCATGTTAACTCTGGAATGCTTTTAATATACGGACTAATCAAGCCTAATTTCCTTTTATAAAAAATGGACTCAAAGAACTGTTTCCAGCCAGGGGTGTCGCACCCAATTCTAGGCCCTATGTAAAAAATCATCTCAGGGGCCCGCACTACATATTGTTTTATGAAAAAGGCCCATTATAGACTTTGTGAGGGGCCCCTCTCTGCACTGGGCCCTGGGTAAATAGTAGCCCAACCAGTCTGACGCCCCTGTTTCCAGCAGAGGGCACAAAATACAGAGGAGCTTGTGTTTATTGAGATCTTGACAAAGTGACTGAATATGCTGTATTACTCAAACACGCGCGAATAAAACAAAACACAATCTAGATATGTGCATTATAAGGATAAAACAATTCATTAGCATCCTCATATTTAATATTTCACACAAAAAAAGTGTTGTTGTTTTTTTTTGTTGTTTTTGTATAATTTTACTTCCTGACTAGACGTGCATCAGATATGACATACACAGAAGTAATTCCATAACTGTTACCAAGCAACCATGATGTCAACAAGGGCCAAAACGTATAAATGCACAGCTACGATTGGACTAATAGAAAAACATGACAACGCCTTTACTTTTTATTATATTGAGGTTTAAACTGTCAGAAAAATGTCTTCCTTGTTCAGTGTTGATGACGCTAGTAGAAGGAGAGGTACAGTGTTCCCTCGTTTATCGTGGGGGTTACGTTCTGAAAATAACCCACAATAGGAGGAATCTGTGAAGTATCAGCTTTATTTTTCACAATTATTCTATATGTTTTGCAGCTGTAAAACCCCCTCACCACACACTTTATACACTTTTCTCACAAAGGCGTTAACATTTTCTCACATTTCTCTCTTGTTTCATCGACATTGTGGGTTTTGTCGTGGAGAAAACTTGCAAATATACAGCACTTCAGAGTCACACTGCGATCCGACATTTATGTAAATTTGTCTGAACACATTCTGTACTGTACAGGAGACACGGCACGGAGGAGACTGATGGACAATGGTCTACAGTCCAACAGCCAATCAGGACGCAGAACACAGTGCACGCTCATACACTCGTGAAACAGCGAGACCGCGAAAGATGAACCGCGATATACCACTGTTTTACATTTTAGAACTCAGTTACTTCCTGTATCTTTGTACCTTTCTTCAACTTTTTTTTTTCCACAAACTGCCACTTAGGTGATGTAAAACGATGATGAATATTTACCACAGATGCTATCCCTTAGTAATAATTAGAAAAACATGAAAACCTGTTACTTTAAATAGCATCAGATGTAGCTGGACCAACTCCAGCTCAGGCTACTTCCTTGACCTCCTGTGTCCTGTCCGCTCTGGTCCTGCACTTCAAAGCTCCACTCTGCTACAGCGCTTGCCTTTCCTCTTCCTCCACAAGCCTTCAGCCTCATTGTTTTCACTCAACTTTTATGTTTAAAGATATCGCTCAAAATGCTCAACTGACCCAACCACTGTACATTTCCTTCGTGGTTCTTTGGGGAAGTATTTAAGTATTACTATGACTTTTCTGGTTGTGGGTTATTTGGTTTGTTATTTCCTGGAATGTTACACAGTATGATGTTCAGCAAAAGTAACTTGTATTTATGAAATTACAGATTTTGACAGCTAAAAATGCCTTGAAAAGCATGCGTTTATACTGTAAGTGAGCTTGCTTCTCAACAAATCTGACTTGTAACTTGGCATAATGGCATCATCTGCTTGTTTAATGCCATACTGTGGAACATTCAAGGCAAAGCAATAGCAGAAAAGTTGCATGAGTGTAGCTTTAGAGAGGACATATTGTGATTGAGTCTGCTGTAAAGTTATAAGACACCTGTGGATGCTTATGTTATCATTAGCATATTTTAATTCGCAATATTCATCTAAAATTACCTAATAAGAGGAGCAAATCCGCTGACTTCCGCTTTAGAAAACTGCTGTGTCCAATTGGATCTGAAATCGGCGTAAACGTTCTCACAACAAAGCGCCGTGGAGCAGTAGGTCTCTTCTATGGAAAGCTGCACACTTGCGAGTAGTACCAAAATGACTATGCAACGCTGACGAATCTTACGTGTATCACCGATTAAGAAAATAAAATTGAAGAACGTCGTTGAAGTCACAGCGGGCGTGTACCAGTGGAGGTGAAAACAGAGATTGATCTGCAATATGGCGTCTTGAAAATAAGTGGTTAAAGATCCAAATACAACTTCAAGAGGGTACACGAGAAGTGTAAACAACTATGTTACAACTATCGAACATGGTTGCAAGCCATTTTACAAGTCATATGTGTGATTTAAAGGGACTATATTTTATACTTTCATTTACAGTTTTAAATGTCCTGTTATTTTTCCTCATCAAAAACATACCTGGAGTTGTTTTGTTTCATTTTTAACTGTTCACCTTCACCAAATTGAATGTCATTTTAAAGTCCTTCACTAGCATGCAGCTCACAAACCCATATTAACAACCGCTGGCATGATGACAACAGTGCACCAGCAGCTGTGCTAATGGTTATTGCTATTGCTATTGGTTTTGGACAAACATAAGAGCTGTACCACATCTAAAACATCTGAAAATAATCTCGCCAATATGCAACCTTATAAAGAGGGTGCAGCTCTTTTCTACAGACACAGAAATAAAGTTTTATTTCCTTTGAAAACTAGTCACAGGAAAAATAAAAAAAACCTGAAAAATCGAAAAAATGTGTTGATTGACCAGTTCATTTCCAAGCCTCAGATTGAGACTGTATCAAACCGTTTTCCATGTGTTTGAGCAGAACTGGTCTTATCCCAGCACAGGTACAGAGTATAAAGTCAAAATAAGTCAAATATGTGCTGTCTGCATCTAATTATAATGCATTTTATTGTACAGTAATCAGGAAGTATACAGTTAGCATGCTAGCTGTTATTAGCTTCACTGTGATGGTAAAACTCCACTTCACTCTGGCTTCTGAAAGTTGTGAAAAACATTTATAAACTCGTTCTGTACATTTCTAAAAATCACAAACAGCGTCTTTAAACGACTACGAAGTGTGTTTTTAATGGCACGAATGATTAAACGCAAAGACTAAAAAGTAGAATTGATATTGTCAAGCTAAAAGTGAAAGTCAAAAACATGCGTGGGCCAAACCATAGGACAGATGTTTGCGCTCAAATGGACCACAGAGTAATTCCCATGTCACACTGAGAGCATTCTCCAAATGGTTAGAATATCTCCAGATTCTTTCAGCTGCAGAGAGAGAATGCTACATCAGCTAAATCCTAAAAAAGAGCGTTATTTAAGCCCAAGATTTATCAGAACCCGGAAACATTGCAATTGAATCTGCACTGGGCTATTCCTGTTTCCTGAACTTTAGTGAAGTTACTACGGCAGTTGCATAGAGACTGGTGCTGTTGACTGTAAACAGGTCAATACAAGTCAGGCAAATGTCAAAAGTCAGGCTGTATGATAGAGAGACTGCAAAAACTACAAGGGTGAGAGGGAAATTGTAAAAAGTAAATCAAGTTTTGGAATAACATGAATTCCGAGCTTATACTATATTGACATGGAAGTGTAAAGGTCAATTATTGTACGAAAATATTTTGGAATTTACTATTGTACCTAGATTGTATATATGAATGGACATAGCTAACCTGCTAGCTGCTACATTTCAAATAGGGAGTGATCATGGGTGCACTTCTGGCTCCAATTGACTGTCTATTGAAAAACTGTGTCTCCTCTCTATGTAAATGCTGCTGTCAGGCTCGTCGTTTTGGCCTTAAAATGTTCGTATTAACCCACTCTGTTTTTATTACACTACCAGATAAATTCTTTCCCCGAGGTTGCTCCCGCTAGCGTTAGCAACAAGTCTGATTGACAGCGTTGCTAAGTGCCCGCTCCCTGTTAAACCAGTGGAGCGCACGGGAAGTACTTTGAACAGCCTCGCTCCAGATTGGCTCTTTGGTTGCTATGATACTCACGCTCAGAATTCCTAGTATGGAACTTGGCTCCAAATTTGCCACTTTAACTGCTAGTCTCGTTGAGCTTCATTTGACTGGAGCTGAACGCTGTGGGTGACGTCACACTTAGTCCACTTCTTTATACAGTCTGTGATTGTACCTAGTATGGTGAAATGTAGTTATCATTTTGTTCTACTTCTAACTAGTGTAGAGACAGTTTCAACGGTGGTCATCTGGTCACTATTTTTGCGATTAAGACATTTCGGCTCCTGTCTATATGTCATTTTCAGTTTGATGGAACTGGCCTGAAGCACTGGGCTTTATCCTAACCTGAGTTTACTAAGTCCAGCCCCAAAGGGAGGAAACTGTCCTGCCATTGTTTACTTCCTAACAGATGTCTGTGTAATCCCTCAGTCGCACAGGTATGACCCATGGCAAAAGAAAAACTCAATTCTGTCAACTGGACAAAAGTTTTAGAGAGAAAACTTTAAAACTTCTGCCCAGTTTACAGAATTGAAATTTTCTTTTGCTATTTTACTTCCTAACGCCAAATGGCAGGACAGTTGAACCACTCCTGGATGAATGAGGAACTACACCGTCTCATTACTTCTAACTAGGACTACACAAATTTGTAAAATGATCTAATTGTGATTTATGTGTTGAGATTGTGATCAGGTTTGCGACACATATTTATGAAGTGGTTTCTGTTCAGAGGCACATTGTAAACAACTCCATTAGCATTAACATTTGAGAGAAGACTGAAGTACCAACTGATAAACTAATACAACAATCCCATTTCAGAACATGTTTGTACAGCTCTAAACTACAAGTACAACAACATTTTCAATAAAAAGACATATATATATATATTTAGTTCTATACAGAGGACATTGTACCATGTAAATGATTAAAGCCTTTGTGATTTGATAATTGCACCCAAATTGATTTTGATTCATTTCTGATATATTCTAAGCTATGTATTATGAGCATGAGCAAAACTAGCCATTTACTGCTACTGGTCAAGTTCAAATATGAGCATGCTAGCAAAACATGTATCTGCAATTCATCCAAGGCTAATATTCCAGCTATAGATAATCCAAACCCAGATCCTGAGTTAATTCAATGTTGTTTTTAAATGTTTATGGCTTTCTACATTTATATACATACTGACATCAGATATATGAAGCAGGATGTATGGTAAAAAAGTTAAATAACTCAACACAATTTTTGTATATATAGATTTTGTATTAGAATCTTCAAAGTATCCATCCTTTGCTTTGTGGACAGTGCTCCAAACCCTTGTTCTTCTCTCACTGAACTTCATGTTGAAGTCTCCTGACATGGTTTTCACTTCACAGCTGTGTCTTATCAGGGTCAAGAAATGTCAAAGTAGTGATCAAAGCAAACGGTAGATATAAAAAACAAACAAACATGACTTTGGTAGAAATCTATGATGTAAATAATCATGGAAATAAAGAAGAAACTTTTGACTGTTAGCTTATGTGCGTCTCTGTTCATTTGGAAATGACAACACCTAACACTGAAGAACTAGTACATTTCAACAATATAAACATATGCTAGCTTTTCCAATTTAAATTTACTTTTCAACATCTGGGACTTCTAATTGTAGCATCTGTGGTAATCAGACTCTGCCATTGTTAAGTTTGAACTAAAACTGATGAAATTTTGTGCAACATTGTCTTCGATTATTCATTTATTCTTAAAAACATTCTGTACTCCAAGATCAAGTTTAGACTTCTATTACAGATTTGTTATCTTCAATGTTCTAGATCAATATTAAAAACTTATGGTGCTTATAAAATTAAACCTTAATCACCAAGAAGGTTCTATTTGTAGTAGTAGGTACACTAGTAGTAGTAGTAATAGTAGTAGTTTCTGTCTAATCTCTCAGTCGTCCAAGTCTGATCCATAGCAAAAGCCAAAGGTTAAATCGGTCAACTGGACAAAACGTTGTAAGACTGAAGACGTTTTGCTTCTCATCCAAGCTGCTTCTTCAGTTCTGGGGGGGTAGTAGTAATAGTAGCAGTAATAGTAGTAGTAGTAGTAGTAGTAGTAGTAGTAGTAGTAGAAGTAGTAGTAATAGGTCTTTAGTCGTTCAGTCAATGGGAACCTAGTCGACCAAAATTTGAATTAGCTGAGTGTTTCTTTTGTGCAGATTATGAGGATTTATATGGGACATCAGCAGAAAAGAGAAGCTAGTGAGTGTGTTAGCTGAAGAACTGTTAGTTTTGCTAGGCCTATTTATACGAAAAAGGCACATTGACCTCATGATTTACAAGTTGAACATACATTGTTTCCTTGTACTTTTACAGCTTTTTCAAGATATAGTTGCAGATACAGTTTTGTGAGTGCAGTTTGGGTCAGATAAATAGAGATATGTCATAGTTTTGAGAACTTTAGCCACATCCCCTTTTTAGTCTAATCGATCAGCTTAAATTGACCAAGAATCCCTTTAATCGACCACAGCCCTAGCGTCTTCCAACTTGACTTAATCAGTTATTTTTCTAACAAACCTTGGAAATCGTAAACTGCTTGCAAACTACTTTCCTAATAGGTTATGCTATATGCCTTATAGTTCATATATTTACCACATCACTTGCACTTTAGTTCTTTATGCAAACTTATTCAAAGCTGCTATAACATTTGCGCTCTCCATCTACCGTAAACAGGTCAGCACGGGTCAGCAGAACGGGGTCAGCAGCCAGCCGAGCATGCACAATTAGTCGCCATGGCAACTCCACGACCACGTTCGGGGAGACAAATTAGCGAGAGACAAAGGGGAAATTTCGAGGCTATTCTGAGGTCTGCTCCGCTAACATCATTACGCGCGGATCACGGATGTACAGTAGGCTTTGACAGCTAGCGAGCCACGTGGTCTGAGGCGTGAACTCCTTGACCTGAAAAGCACATTAGCATGACTGTAAACAACTAGCATTACAGAGAGGCTTCTTGTGCGAGCTAAACAATGTCTCAATCATGCATGTAGTGCTAGCTGACAACGCCGCGCATGTAGCCTAGTATTTACACTGCCCCTTTGCCAACCACCCACTGCACTACACTATTCGTCTGTGTGTAACGGGCTGCAGACACAGGCCTCCTTCATTCTGGAGGCTCTTATCGTGGTTCAGACAAGTGCCGTAGCCTTGGCCTTTTGTGAATGAGAACCATCCTTGACTGCTAAGGAGAGAAAAGGGAAAAAGAAAATGGCAACATGGTACAGTAGCTCTCCACAATATTTATGTAACGCACACCTTGGCATTTCGAGAGGGAACAAGAAAAGGTGAGGTTGGACCAGTTCAAAGATTGTTTATGTAACGCACAGCTTGGCATAGTGGAGAGAGGTAGAGAGATGGTGCGGGCACAGAGAGATGGAGACGGAGGGCAGTTTGGATTATGTAAGCATGAGCAGACAGTGTAAATATTAGGCAGACACCCACTGTACAGAGTCATTTACTGTAAAGGTAGACACGAGGTATTTCTTCAAATTCTGATGTTGTTTTGGTGTATACTCTTTTTTTAGAAGTGTTTATGAAAGGTTGGGAGTCATTAAAGGTGAACTATGTAACTTTTCTGGTTGAGAGCAGGGACGTCAGACTGGGGGGGGTAAAGGGTACTATTTACCCGGGGCCTATTGTAGGAAGGGGCCCCTCACAAACTCTATAATATGCATTTTTCTCAAGATATATGAGATCATTTTTAGCTATGGTTCAGAGCCTGGTTGAGAGTCTCCATGGAGGTATTATTGCTTTACCTTGAATGTTGCACAGTATGGCATTGCATTATCTTCATAGAGACAAGCACATGATACCGTCAGGCTAAGGTACAGGTAAGAAAATGGCTATCTCAACCAATTCCTTTTGATATGGAGGATCAGCAGCTCTACTCCAAGCTCCTCTTCCTATCTGTAAGTGAGCATCCAACTAGCCTATATAAAAAACAAAGACTGGGCAGACACAACTGTGATTAATAAGTGTAACTTTTCATGTCAGCTACAATGAAACGGTGCAAAGAATTATGGTCTATGTATTTCACTCTTTATTTTTTTATTTAAATCTATCTAGCGCAAACCTTTTAGCACATTGTGAATATCTACATGCCTTAATTTTCGGGCACATTCACGGCTTTAGAACAGCTATTTTCAGACAGTGAAGTGAAACTGGGGTGAACTGCTCAAGCTCAGCCAATAAGAGCGACGCTTTCAGCTCTTACTTCAGGGATGATGAGAAAAGAAAAGACTTTATTGTTAGACAAAGACAACGTGCTGCTTTTACAGTATCCTCTTTGGGGGAAAAATCTAAGTTTCCAATTTACAAAAAAGTGGGGTACTCTAGATTTAATAGCGAAAATGACTAAAAGTTATGGCTGTAGTTGGATAAAGACATTCTAGGTCGATTATGTCCTGCCGATCGATCAGTCAACTAAAAAACAAATCTCTGACCCAGACTGAACTCACAAAAAAAAACAGAAACTATTTATGTACATCAAGTATTGTCAAACATAGTAAAAAAAACACTATATTCTGTGAGCTGGACAAAAAGTTTACTATGGCTCATACCTGGACGGCTGAGGGATTACACAGACTACTAGAAAACTAGCAAATCATCAACCAACTCCAATATCTTCTCCTCTCTGTTGTTGTCCCATATAATTTCTTATCATTTAAGTTAAAAAAAATGCGTTAACTAAGACGAAGTTTAAAAGCACAGTGGAGCACTTCCTGTATTACCACATGACATCACAAGGTGGAACAGACTGTTTACTGTTTAAGAGAAGCGGTCAGCCTTAACATGCAGAGTTTGTGTGTTAAACATATGTGAATAAAACAAAACACAACTTCAGGTCAGTTTGTGATTAGGAAACAACATTATAACACAGATCAGAAAATAGCGTAATATGGGCCCTCATAAAATATACCAAAATGTGTGCAAAAACGATGCAGAGAGGACAAAATATCTTATGTAACTGCCACCAGACAGTGTCTCCCACTCACTGCATCGCGCTCTGAGGTCTTCTGGGTAGAGCAGAGAGCGCCCATGGAGAAGGTGACCCTGGCATACATGGGGCAGACTATACCTGAGCATACAGAAATGTGAGATTTCCTCTTGGCCGGGCTTGTGTTTCACTCCTGTTAAGGTTACAGTAAGATCTACTCGGAACGCCTGCTACTTTTGGTAATAGGTGCTCGACCTTTGGAATGTGCCATATTTTGTATTGTATTTGTTTTAGGGATAAGTTATAGATGTTGTTATATTTTATAGGTGTAGGTTTGTCAAAAGTTTCAGAAACCAGATACTAATTGATGCTAAAACTAGTATCGAAACTAGATACTAAAAAGTCACATTCACAGGACAAAAATAAACCTTTAGAACACGTGTCAAACTCAAGGCCCAGGGGCCAAATGCGGCCCGCCATGTGATTTTATGTGGCCCACGACAATGTAAATTTAAATGTATGACTGTCTTAAACTGTCAGTTTATCAGGAGTTACGCATTTACACAGACATATTTTTTATATCTTTGCAAATTTGAGACAAACCATTTCGCTGACACCCCTGCTTTAGAATGATGTTGAACTGTATCAGAATAAGTACAAGACACATAGACAGATACACCACACTATGTAACTTTTTTAGTAAGGTTCTTGTCCATCACCTGGTTGTTTCCATGAAAATTTTATTACTTTGCCTGAATTGTTCCATAGTATAGCATTATCTCATTATTCGACGTAAATATAGCAGCTCCATACAGCTCAAAACTGTACAAATATTGGAAAAAGTGCTTACGTTCTTAACCGCAATAATTTGGTTCCATACATTTTATTTTATGGCCATAGCAATAAATATATTTCTGTTCGACCTCTGTTTCCAGACTTTAGACATTTCTTCCATGCACTTCTTAACTGAATAATCCCGCCATATACTTCATGTTTATTTTGCTTATAATTTTAGCTAACGCGTCTTGTCTTCTCTGTCATACATCCCCTGGTGGACCTTAAATCTAGCAGAAAAATAACATAGATAGACCCGATTTGAACTTGGCCAGAGCACATCTATAATGTGTCTTACTGGGTGTTTGTAATAATGATAATATTTGGTTTAAACTGTGGAGCTTAGCGGGCAGTGGCAGGCTGTTATTAAGTAGTGAGGAGGATTATTGCCACTGGAAACTCCTGTCATTTATAGCTACCATGCAAAGAGAGGTGCCGGTTGTTTATATAGTATGATACAAATGTATACTTTGTTCAAGGACACATTATGCAAAATCCACTTTCAATTTTCTGTTATGTAAAAAAAAAAAAAAGGACAACTGGGCTTCACCGTTTACAATGATTAATTCATACATTTTTTCTTGTTATTATCAGGAAGAACACTGTCCAGATGACTCCATACTAGTTCCAATGAAAAGAAAAAGATAACAAAATTTCACAATACAAGGTTACAGTTATAAGGGTTTAGCAACGCTGTTAATCAAACCTGTTGCTAGCGCTAGCAGGAGTGACCTCGGGGAAAGAAGGTGTCTGATTTGTCATGTTCATATCTTGATTTATGGACTCAATAGTGAAATAAAAATACCAGGATCATGTCAAGCGGGTTAATACAAACATTTAAAGATCAAAATGACAAGCCTGACGGGTAGTTACGGAGAGATGGAGTCGGAATTACGCCCATGCTCACTTCCTATTTGGAACGTGCTGGCTAGCAGGTTAGCTATGTCCATTTATATACGCAGTCTATGCCCCTTATGTAGACTTCTTTTTATTTTTATTTATTATTATTATTATTACTATTATTACTTTAATTTATTCATTTACTGGTATTATATTGTTTTTCTTCTCTCCCTCTTTGCTTCTTTTCTCACTTTTCTCGCTAGGCCTGTCACAATAACATATTCTGAAGCACAGTATATCACTACAGAGGAATATAAAGATAAATGATAATATTGAAACGATTGAATGCAAATGTCAATCAAAAATAAAGCTGAGTGAAGCAATAATTAGACCTGATTGTTACTTTTTCATCCCTCTACAGCTCAAATCTTACCGTATTATATAAAAAAGCAGAAATCTCCCCAATAATGCAACAAATTGGCATTTCTTGGTATGTCTTGGTATGTCTTGGTATGTCTTGGTATATCTTAGTATGTCTTGGTATGTCTTGGTATGTCTTGGTATGTCTTGGTATGTCTTAGTATGTCTTGGTATATCTTAGTATGTCTTGGTATGTCTTGGTATGTCTTGGTATGTCTTGGTATATCTTAGTATGTCTTGGTATGTCTTGGTATGTCTTGGTATGTCTTAGTATGTCTTGGTATATCTTAGTATGTCTTGGTATATCTTAGTATGTCTTGGTATGTCTTGGTATGTCTTAGTATGTCTTGGTGTATCTTAGTATGTCTTGGTATGTATTGGTATGTCTTGGTTTATCATGGTATATCTTGGTATGACTTGGAGTGTCTTGTTGTCTTAATATGTCTTGGCATGTCTTATTGTGTCTTGGTAAGTCTTGGTATCTCTTGGTGTGTCTTGTTTTGCCTGGGTGTGCCTTGTTGTGTCTAGGTATGTTCTATTGTGTCTTGGTATGTTCTTGGTGTGTCTTGGTGTGTCTTGGTGTGTCTTATCACTTTTCACCACTGTATAAGACTGGTCACTATATTTGTCTATTTTGCATTAAATAAAAAAATCATTTTAATTGTTTGTTATAATTGTTTCCTCTTCTCATTTACCAAACCAAATATGCATTTAGAATGATTCATACAGGGTGTGACCCCATCCTGCACTTTGTTGTGATGACAATTATGGCAGTGAATTGTAAAGGGGCAGGGTGGAACCGACTCCCATCGGGCGCCACATTTTTCCAACCCGGTCAGTGGTTTGTTTGTTTCTGTTATGAAGTTGTTTTAGATCAATATTTAGGCCTGTCACGGTAAGAAATTTTGAAATGTGATATATAGCTGAAATAAATACAGGCAATAAACGATAATATTGAAAGTCATTTAAGCCACTGACACAACTCGAGAGCAGATTTAAACCTCAAAAACTATTGTAAATCTACAATATTGGTAAAAAGCCATGAGTTACAATAAATAAACAGCAGAATGAAAGACTTTAGTACTTGGTTTGTAACTGTAATGAGTCATACAACTTTCCACAGCTCAAATCTTATCATGTACCACAAAAATAACCAAAAATTTCCCAGTAGTGCAAAGAAAATGAACACACAAAAAATACTAACGCCCCAAAAAAGTGTTCCATCTAACATATACTGAAAGCTAAGTCGATATAATCATTATCTTGCCAGGCCTATCAATATTGCAATTTCAAATGCCTAAATTATAACATAATGATCCACACGTGTCATAGATTATAACTATAAAGCAGACAAAAGCACAGTATGTATTCTTTAATATAGTACGACTCCACTGGCTCAAAAAATACCAAATTTAATCTAAAATACTTTCTGAACTCCCAAACTCTGCTGTCTGCATTAGCATAAATTAGACAAAAACTCTCTATAGGTCAATACACCCACTCTACAATAATGGCCATATGTAGAACACAATGTATTCAGTGAAAAACGCACCAGGCCAAAGACCCCGGTGGGTTTGGGCATTTGGATGGATTTTGTGTAGTAGTGGTAAGATAAAGTTCTCCAAGTAAATTAGCTTTGAATGTACAGTATATACTTTTAAATATTTAATACTACATATGAGGAGAGCTCAGTTGCAAAAAGTCAGACTTAAGCATGAGTTAAAAAGTGGTTGTATGGATTTTAAAAACAACAACAATAGTACTGTTTAGTTGAAGAAATATGACATTGGGCTGTATTCAGTTTGTACATATTTTAGTTCAGGAAAATGCCTTTAATTCCACATAGTATTGTAAAAAGCAGCTAAAAGGCATTATGTTGGATGAGAATGATAAGGAAGCAACTCCTAGGGATAATTTATCCAACCAGAGACCATGCTGAATGAGAACCACGTGGAAACATATGACATTTCAAGACTTCTTTGTCATGGATCAACTTCCGCTACATAAATGATATTATCTATGCTTTGTTTTAGTATGTTATATGCAACCAGTGAAATGGCTATTTAACCAATTTATAAACTCACTAATAATATACAAAACTAGATTTGACAGAGACCGGACGACTGCTTCCTCACTTATGGTTAAAAACAGGATAAAATGAGCTTGCTGACTCACTAATTAAAGAGCCCATATTACACTATTTCTGATCTATGTTCTAATGTTGTTTCCTCATCACAAACATACCTGGAGTTGTGCTTTGTTTCATTCGCACATGTTTAAAA
Source organism: Periophthalmus magnuspinnatus (assembly GCF_009829125.3). Lineage (NCBI taxonomy): Eukaryota > Metazoa > Chordata > Actinopteri > Gobiiformes > Gobiidae > Periophthalmus > Periophthalmus magnuspinnatus. The sequence continues at coordinate 29,487,143 of NC_047126.1, forward strand.
AAGAAACCCTTCATATTTAGGTTGAGTTCTTCTCTCAAACAGAAAACACTCTATTCCACTTTGTGATGTCATGTGGTAATAGTGCTCCATTTAAAAAATCCAGTCACCTTCACTAGAATCATTTGGATGATTTTCAGCCCTGGAGTTGCCAATCTCTGCTGAACTAAAGGTAAAAGAAGCTGTTAAAATGAAAACTACTGCTTCATGACATCACAAAGTGGAACAGAGGATTGTGAGCTTTGGAGATGTAACAACATTATAATATAATAATACAAAATTCCTCAAACATGTGTCAATGAAACAAAGCTCAACACAATGTTTTTGAGCAGATAAAAAGGTTCTAACATCACTAGAAACTCACAAGAGCCAATTTTGCACAATATTGAACCTTTTTGAATCAATTTTTAAATCAATTTCAATTCTTTTTTTTTCACTATATTGATAATCATGTGAATATGAACCACTTGAGGTTAAAACTACTTGCACCTGAGGACTTCTTCATATTTACAGACTTTTTTTTTCAAACACACAAATGTACATCTCTTTTAATTCCTGCTTTGTGTTGGTAGTAAAACACCTCTCCGCACATGGCATGTTTAAGAGTCTGTGTAGCCCATATAATGATCCATTTCTAAATGAATTGCCAAAGATAATGTTTGATAGAATCTTTAATAACCATAGCCCACTGTATCATACATGCACATGACTAGTTCATTTGTTATGACTGAAGGCTCGAAAATGACTCTAGTCTAACAATAAATCACAAAACCACAGACATGATCTTCGCACATCTGATCTGGACCATCAGCTGACCCCACACCACTCACAACTTCCATCTTCTGAACAACTGCACCATTCAGCATCAGTTCAACAGTTCAACAGCTGCTTATCCAATATCTTGGCCATCTCTCGAGGCGACTATGACTAAAACGATTGTTTTGAGTGGCCTCGCACACGGCTCACATGCCACTTGCTTCTTTTAAACACACACTTACACGTCGCTAAATTGTTTTATGTTGTTTATTTAACAAATTACACACAAAGGTTACATTCACGCTCGACCTGGTTTCTAAGGCTGTAGTCGACTGAAGAAAATCGACCATAGACATGTTATGCCAACCGATTAACCAATTAAACAACTAAAGGCCTGTAGCCCAACAGTTTTTTTATTGAGGTTTTGTCTAGCTCAGATCACAGACTGTATAAAGAAGTGGACTAAGTGAGTCACCCACAGCGTTCGGCTCCAGTCAAATGAAGCTCATCGAGGGTAGAGCAGTTATAGCGGCGAATTTGGAGCCGAGTTTCATAATTGGAATTCCGACTGCGAGTATCAAAGAGCCAATCTGGAGCGAGACTGTTGACGCCCCTTTCCACCCGCACCGCTGGTTTAGCAGTTAGCGGGCACTTAGGAACGCTGTCAATCAAACCAGTTGCTAACCCAAGCGGGAGTGACCTTGGGGAAAGAAGGCGCCTGGTTTGTCTGTTTTTAATGTTAATTTCTTGATTTACGGATACAATAGTGAAAAACAAACACTAGTATCGTGTAGAGTGGGTTAATACGAACATTTCAGACCAAAATGACGAATCTGATAGCAGCGGTTACAGAGAGAGGGGCGTTGATGCTCACTTCCTATTAGCTAGCAGGTTAACTAGCCTATGGCCCTGATGTAGACTCGGTTTGGTCCTGTTTTATTCCTAGTTTCGCCTTGATGTAATCCATTTTTACTTTTGTGGTTAGTCAAAATATATGAAAATATTATACAGGGCATCAAGTTTGTTTTCAAAGCATGGGAAATAGAGAGAAGGGTGTGGAGTAATATCATATGCTAATCATTTTTAACTCAAACAAAGCTAACACGCTAACAGAAATAAGCACTTCAGGAAAATCTCTTGTTTTTTAACACTTTGGAGAAAGAGGGTTTACAGCTCGTGCTAATCTGCCACACTGCCGCGAATGTAAACAGGCACGCAGCCCCTCAAAAGCTGCTAAAATGGTTTGGTATGAGTCCAGGGTAAGTTTGCTAGCTCTCCCTGGCTAATGCTGCTGCCAGTTGCTTCACACGATACCAGACTTCTTTGAAAACAAGCTACAAGACTCAGAGCAGGTAAGCTAGGCAGAAAGTGACATTGAATTTGAGATATTAAAAAGTAAAAAAATAAAATATCCCCGTATAACTATCAGCAAATAGGTTTGTCTATGTAGCTGTTATTAACTTGATGCACAGCTCATGAATCTTAAACTGAATTTGAGGTATATTTTTGAATCTGTGTTTCTGTTTAGTATAAAAAGAAAAACAATGGGGGCTCCTCCAAGACATTACAAAAGGCCAAAAACAACAAAACATTTACTAATTCTGAAAAAGTAAAAAACATCTAAAGGTTTATTGTGTGGAAAACATTAAAATTCCACATTATTCAAAAACAATACACTAGTTAAAGGAGCATTATGTAACTTTTCTGATGGGGCTCCCACACCTGCTTGACTCAAGACTATGACACAATAAAGAATTAAACCATTATCTATTGAGTATTTATTCTTCTCTTTGTATTACTTTGAAAATACCTTGCAAAACGTACATTCCTGCTGTGAGTGGCGTCGCCCATCCTCAGATCTGACCTGTAACTTGGCCGGGTGGCACTCCCTGGATATATAGAAATATAATGCCATACTGGGGAGCATAGCAACAACATAATCAAGCAGTTACATAGCGCACCTTTAGCTAGCAAACCTGTTACTCCTCTCTCTCGTCTGCCGGCACCAGAAATGTGACAGTTTTTAGTTTTAAATAGCACTGTTTAAAAGTCCGGCTTGATTATGTTCATGACTATTTTCTTTTTCATTTTATATCTTCTTTTTAGCCATATTGTCCAGCTGTACAAAAAAAAAAAAAACTCTTTCAAACACATGAGAGCAGAACTGCCACGAGATATCTTATTCAAAAGCACGACCTTTCCTTTTCCAAAAGAGCTCGAGGCGAATGTAGGTTAATGTACACTGGCGCTGACACATGTTGCAGCTCCCCTACGCATTAGCTGTCACATGAGATCATCCTCAACGCCCACTACTCATTTACTATTCCACTGAGACAAACAGCAAAGAAGACCAAGTGCTCGGGCTGGCCACGGGGCACTACGCTAAAGGGGAGAGGGCTCTGGAGCGCGCTGCACACGGACTGGAAAAGGATGAACGCGGTTTTACTGTTGTGTTGTAAAAAATATATATGTTGGAGAGATTGTAAAGAGAGATAAAAGTTAAAAGTGCTGTTGTTGATTTTACTGTCTCAAAAACATGAAAAACAGAACTAGCTTAAATAGGCCTGTCACGATACGACACAATATCGACATATCGTTCAATACACGATACATGGAAGAATATTTTTTGGGGGGGCAATATTTATCGAGGGTACTTTTTCTTTGCTGTACTGGGGTACTTTTTGGTTATTTTTTGCAAAATGCTAAGATTTGCGCTGTAAAGGGCTGAATAAATAACTTCTTTGACTCATTATAGAAACAAACTACTTTAATATTGTACATTTAGAATAGTTTTTGGGGATGATTCTGCTTTATGGTTTGGTTTCAATATTATCATTTATCATCTATATTTACTTTAGCAATATATCACACTTCAAAATTTGTGATATTTTCACGACTTTCAGAGGCCACAAGGCGGTTTTTCCATCACAGTAAAGCTAGCAACATCTAGCATGCTAACACTGTACTTCATGATTCTTGGACAAAAAATGCTTTAAAGTTAGATGTAGAGATTACACAGATGACTTATAAGCCACATTTTGCTCAAATACATGGGGAAAATCGGGTACAGGCACAGATAAAAGCATAAAGCTGCATAAAGAAGCTAGCAGTTATAGCGGCAGATTTGGAGCGGAGATCCATATTTGGAATTCCGACCGCGAGCATCATAAAAACCAGAGAGCCAATCTGGAGCGAGGCTGTTGAATGTAACGCCTCTACCCGCACGCACCGCCGGTTTAGCAGGAAGCGGGCACTTAGCAACACAATCAATCAAGCCAGTTGCTAACGCTAGTGGGCGCAACCTCAGGGAAAGAGGGCATCTGATTTGTCTGTTATTAAAGTTCATATCTTGAGTTACAACACAATATTGAAATAAAAATCCCAGGATCGTGTAGAGCCAGTTAATACGAGAATTTTAAGAGCAAAAGGACGAGTCTGACAGCAGCAGTTACAAAGAGAGGGGCCACAGTTTCTCTATAGAAAATGAATTAGAGCCAAGGTCGATTTGTACTGCGGTGGCTAGCAGGTTAGCTATTTCCATTTATATATACGGTCTGTGTGTACAGGGCATTTAAGCATTGAGAGAGCTGTCTGTAATGGTTAGCTGTGTGAACATACGTCCTCCTATCTTAGCTTTAGACAAACTTAGATTATCTATTCAAAGGAAATAACTTGTACACAGCAGGATAAAATGCAACATAAAATCAATCTCCACTACAAAGAGTGCGTGGAATAGTAATGACATATGACGACTAAGTAAAAAACAATGTGCCAAATATCTCCCCAACTCATATCTGTGGTCCAAAATTGTTCTCACACACTGTAAGTACATGTCTTGTAAAAAAATACTTCAGACCATGAAGCAATTCAAAGTTATTTTAGCTCTTTTGCTATATACATGTACAGTCATACAGTGTTCGGATTTGAAGATGACTGATGTCTTGCACAGTGGTTCTGCCCATGTTTATTGTATATGTAGTTAATAGTCCAGTAGCACACGGCCTAAAACCACCAGTCTCAGAAGTGGGCTGAGCGGAGGAGCAGAGCCAAGGCCGCGGCTGGCTGTGGGCCAGGTGGTTAGCACCGCAGCAGCACATTCTGCATGTTAGCTCCAGAGCCTCTGCACACCGCACGCTATAGTCTCTGACAGATTGTACAGCCCAGCCTCGCTCATATAGGAGCCATGCACTTAGCTCAAACCACTGCTGACAGCTTATTATTTACAGTTGGGCTAATGAAATAACAAGAGGCGGAAGCATGGCTCAAGTGGAAATGTAGATGTATAAGGGCCTGACACATCGGGACGGTGAGTATACTTCTGTTTGAGAGTGCATTTGCACAAGTGAAGGAAGGGAATAGTATCTCATCTGACTCACCTGAACAAAACAACATATATAGTCTCTGGGTAAATTAAATACTTTTTGAAAGAGGGAAAAAAGCAAGAAAAAGGCAGATTTTTCTCAGTGGTATCTGCCTGCACCAGTTCTAATTTCAAGAAGCAATACGAGTGTGCTACATTATGGCCAACGCTATAGGCTCTGACTCACATGTACCGTGGTGAGATCTGATAATTAGCTGAATGTCTCTCAGAGCTCTTCATTCTGTTTCATGCTGTTTACTGTCCTGTCAAATCGACCTTTACCCTCTTACCCTCATTCTCCTGTGAAAGATATGGTCTCGGTGGACGTCTAAACATAACAGTCGCATATTCCCCTTTTCAACTACAACTTGACATATACGTAAGTCAAAGCCTGGCTCTCCACTGCACATAACAGACTCTGAATACAGTTACCCAAAGGTCAGTGTTGAGAATCTGACCTCACAACTTCAAAAGGTCCAACTCGAAATGCAGAAGTGAAAGGTCAAAGGGCAGGGAGGCGTTTCACCGACAAGCACAGCACAGATCCAGACTTCATGTGTGCCCCATGACGACCATGACGCCACGAGGCCCCTCCCAAGGATTACGGCCCCAGATGGCCCCAGGACGAACAATGCCACACCTGCTGAGGGACTGCACCTATTAGGTTCTCCTTAAAATCACACATTAATGATAGATTAACTTCAACAATACGATTTTCAAGCCAAACTTTGAATACTGAGAAACTCACAGTATATTGTTGGTTGTTAAACTGAAATCAAAGGCGGATGTTTATTTTTACCATTCATATGCAAGAGGTGAATAATACAATACAAAATGACGCACAGTCCCAGGAAATAAGAGATCCACATTCCAAGAAAACTGTTTTTTTGTTTTTGTTTTTTTGTGTGAGATACAATAAACCAACAAAACCCATGATGCAGGTTGGGAGCAAAAATACAAATGTGGAGCTAAATGGGTCTGTCTTATATCAACTGGCATTTTTTATTTTCCTTTGGGATGGGACGATAAATAATAATATCATCTATCATTATAAAAAGGGTAGATCATAATCGTTATAAAAAGATAATGGCCATAACATCACCAGAACGTACAAAAAAAAGCTACTAATGTTCTCCTCCAGATCGAAGTCGAATTATATAAAAGTGGTTTAAATATGGAACTTTTTTTACCTTTACTTTTAATTATAATTATCAATATCGATAACATTTTTAAACTGTCAGCAGCTTTAATAATTATCATGATATAATCGTTAATCACAATTATTTTAGTCATGATGATTGTGACAAAAAATATCCCAATTTTTCCAAGTCTGATGTCAGTACCATTAAGTTTACCGCCACATCTTTAATAAAAATGAAATATTCAATTAAACATTTTTTTTGGTTTACTTAACACTTTTTAGTTTATGCCACTGACACAAAAACCCAAGAGCAGATTTACACCACAAAAACTATTCTAAATCTACAATATTATTAAATATTATTAAAAGATCATGAGCTGCAACAAATAAACAGCTATTAATTCAATCTTTTATGGCTTAAATCTTATCATACAGCAAAAAAAATAACCCAAAATTTCCTGGTAGTACAAAGTAAAAGTACACACAATAAATACTAACACCAAAAAAATATTGTTCCAGCTTACATACATACATACTTACATATTGTACGATAAGTTGATATAGTGATAATAGTGACAGGCCTACACTCAAAAATGCTTTACAGAAGACTTGTCTTTGTTCCCTTTTGTTTTACTGTGTTTTAATAGAGAATTTAAAAACATCTACATCACAATATGTATTAATTGTATATTGTATGTTTGTTTTGCAAGAATAATCCAACTGGAGATCACCTTAAATCACATTTTACTGTTCACATAATGCTTTACTTTGACACTTCACTGTAAAAGTTTTCCCATAATGCCATTGGGACCAAAAAAGGTGTAACCTGACAAAGCTGATCGTGTTTCTGTTTTGTATTTCTGTCATTGAAGACTGAAACGTGACCACTTTGGCCTTTCCCACAGCGGAAACACCTCGGCTGGCAGTGCCCTCCTAAAGCGCTCTGTGCGTTCACACTGGACCAGCTCCCACCTGTCCACAGAGCCACAGTCGAACGCAGCACAGGACGTGTTAGAAATGATGTTAAACGCAATGTGGCACTATATGTTGGCAACATATAGAGTAAGTATGGAGAAGAGAAGGTGGTTTTCTCACAAAACTCTCCAAAACTGGCAACGGTACAGATAAACATGAACAAAGATGCAATTCAGTATTTAAATAATGTTGTTTTGAAAAGTGAAGTCTGGTTTCAAGATTTATAATTTGAACGTAAACCTTTTAAATTCACATTAACAAACTATTTTGAAATACTACATTATTATAATTTGTTTTTATACATTTTTACTACTTATAGACTGCATATACAAATGGACATACTGTAGCTAACCTCCTAGCCACCGCTTCCCAAATACAAAGTGAGCATGGGTGCGTGTCTGGCTCCATCGACTTTGGCTTCAATTCACTTTCTATTGAAAAACTGTGGCCCCTCTCTCTGTAATTGCTGCTGTCAGGTTCATAATTTTGCTCTTAAAATGTTCGTATTAACCTACATGATCCTTTTTATTTCACTATTGTGTCTGTAAATCAAGACATGAACTTTAATAACAGGCAAATCAGTCGCTCCCGCCAGTGTTAGCTACTGGGTTTATTGACAGTGTTGCTAAGCCCGTGTCCCCTGCCAAACCAGCTGTGTAGGCAGGAAGGGGCGTTACCTACAACAGCCTCGCTACTGATTGGCTCTTTGGTTGCTATGACACTCTATGTTGCGACCGTTTATCCAGATGGGTCAAAACATCTACATCAATCACTGCTGCTTAAAAACTACAACACAAAGTCACATATTTGTTTTTGATACTCATTTTGTACACAGTTTTTGTATAAAGCCCTTTCTACCTGGGATTGAGCAGTATTGAAAAAAGATGAATTTCAATTTTTAAAACAATAACACTAGCAATATTTTTACAGTGCATCAGGAGTGTGCTAAATATTCTGATAAATGTCGAGGTTGAAGTAGAAGAGAAAAATCTCAAAAGGGCTGAAATATCACTTCATAACTCTGTCGTTTTGAGGTCTTTTTTATTTGTTTTAATTATAGTTGTAACACCCAATGTATTTCTCCAAAACAGTAATTGCAATAATATCCATTTTTGTATACTCATGCTTAATTTATAAAAGACACCAACGTTTAAAGTGCACTATGTAACTTTTCTGGTAACTGGGTTCGCTACCTTCCCGTTTCCATGGAGAAGATATTGGTTTGCTTGGAATAATCCTGTTTTTTACATGTACTCAATTACACTTGTGTTATTATTTAAAAAAAACATACTTTCTTATTGTAAACAGCATCACCTCTCCACAGATCCGACCTATAACCTGGCCTGGTGGCGTCACATGCTTGTCTCTATGGAGGTGAATAAGTTAATGGCCATACCGTGGAGCATTTAAGGCAAAGTCACAACATCTCCATGGAAACAAGCAGATGGGAGCCCTCTTGGCAGAAAAGTAACGCAGTGCAAATGTTATGTAAAAATGTTAAATACAATACATACTCGACGCGCTAATGGCCCGGCGTCCTGTTGGTGACCAGAGTTTATAAATAACATGAGTCCTCTTAACCTTGGCGCAGGTGAGAGTGGCCTCGCAGGTACACCTCTCTATTGATGTATATTTAATAAGGTGAACTTTTTGCAGTGGTGCACACAGCTGCCCTTTCACTGTTCAAAACTATAAGCTCCATTTGGACAGGACAGCAAAGGACCTCAGCTAACCCAGGAAACGCATCTGGTGTAATATGGCAAATTATTTTTCCATATTGTGTCTATTAACCCCAGACATTATTATTTTAATTTTATTAGACGCTGCAAGGCTTTGGTGTTGGCAATATGCTAAAGGGAAGGGAGCTGCAGCTGTAAAATTACTGCTTGTTTTAGGCTTTTTTTTCAAAGACTTGGTCGTTTGTCGCCGCCTGTAAATCTGGCAACCTTGTTCATATCGTTATAGTAGAGATACGCCGATAACTGATATTTAGGTTATCAGTTATCGGTGTTAAATCTCCAGCGCAGGCCGATATGTTGTTCTGGTCGATTTGCTGCCTAGAACACAAACACAAATCTTTATTTTAACACTTTAATACAAAGACACAACTGCACTAAATGTGGTACACTGCTCTCTTTTGTTTGTGATAAAAAAAAAATGGCTGTGGGTCAGTTTGTAGTTAACTTAACAAATATAAATTGAGTAAAATAATCAAAATCTGCCCTATAAATCCGCCCAAATATATTGGCAGATCTAATGAGCCATCGGTTGGTATGTATATGTATCGGTCTGTATTCTAAACAACCGTTTAGAAATATTGGCCATGAAAAAACACATATCTGCGCTCTCTACATTATACTGCTTTCAATAGGACACATAAAATAGCATAATTACATTTTCTGTCACAATGAAATGAAACTGTTGTTTATCTTTCCAGAACAAAAACATGCCATTGTCAAGTGAACTATCCTTGACCCTTTTTCCATAGGCCCCACCACATCCACATATATTAACCAACATACATTATATAGACTCTACAACTCTCCAAAGTATTGTAATTCACACCAGACTCAATAAGTCATAACACCGTGCAGACTCAAAGAACCAGAGTAAAATTCGCCAAGGATGTCCAATCTCTCCCACAGCATTTCATAGCTTTCGACGCCTCTCCCGTGTTTCCCTCTCTCGTGCTGTAGACACTAGGTTTCATTGTTTTGCACTGGGGGAACTGTGAAGATTAGGGTAAATACATGACATCTAGAGCGGCTTGCATTAATATTTAAGAACACAGACACGTCTCCGGTGGAAAAGGCAGGAGAATATGGAATAAATGTATGCTGTCTTCGCTCAGGGTTGTGTGAGGAAAGAGGGATATACAGTATAAAGTGAGGGTTTTAAGTTTTGGGCTGAGTTAGTCTATAGTTTATGATGTAAAGTTTCAAAAATAGGTTGGTGATAGATTTAATGTTTAAAGGCACATGATTTAGGCTTTATTCTTCCTGTTACTTCCTGCTTCTGAAGAGTGTGAACGCCATCCATGCTCCTGCTGCTTTCTTTATTTACTTTGCGTTTTAATCATTTTTCCTCTTCCAGTACAGGAAAATCTGTCGAGTTATGATTTTCTTTTACGTAAACCAAGACTTTTAAACAATTTTTATATATTTTTTAAAGTTATCTAACGAGCCAGAGACATGTCCGGGGGAAGAAACCAAAAGGAATTCTTTCTGTGAACGCCGTCGGAACTATCAACAACAAATTAATGAGCTACAAGAACGGATATTTGCTTTAGAATGTGAAAAAGGACTTCACCAGTAGAAAGCAGCACATAGTTACTTGCGGAGAAAAGGGTGGAAAAAGTGCAGGTGAATATGGACCAGTGGATTCACTCTGCCACTGCATCCAACAGATCAGTGTGGGAACGCAAAACAACTTTCTCCAGCTAAACTCAAGACTCAACAAGACTGAAGTCCGTAGAAACAAAGGAAAAGCGTCAGCAGTCACCTCCAGTCTATGTGTCTTATACTTGTTCTGTTAAACCTCAAGATCATTCTAAAACTATTCAGGAAAGGCTCATTTTTGTCCTGTAAATGTGACTTTTTTTTAGTATCGATACCTGCTCAAATGAGTATCTAGTTTTGACAACCCTAATGTTAAATGGACTCTATTTGCTAACTTCTCACTGATGACTTTCTGTGTCTTCAAACATTAAAAACATACACAAATTTCTTTACCGCAAGCTGTGGTTTGGTCTCAAGCGACAAGTTTAGTCCCACTCTTAAGCACGCCAGGCCATGGGGATTTACCGAGTGAACAAAGCATTCCCTATTGAAGACAACAACTTGTAGCTCTACATTTTCCGTCTATCCAGTGTTCTGCTTGCTGTTGCGAGACCCGTCAGTATTAATGAGTAGCTTAATGAGAGGAAATAGAGTGTAATTACATTGTGTGAGCGGTGACTGGGAGAGACAGTTGTACTATATGTTCTAAAGTTGTGTAGGCGGGTCAAAAATTTGGATGTTTTTTCATTGTTTTTATCTTTTTCTTTATGCCACTACTTTACTGAGTTATCTAGCAAAGAAAAAAGTTACATCTCTCAAGTATACTGTATATATTTTTTATGTTATTCAGATTCCTCACCCTTTGCTTTGATGACATCGTTGCAAACCCTTGGCCTTCTCTCAGTGATCTTTACAACTAAATCCCCGGAAATGGTTATCACTTAAACTTGAACCACATGGACGGCTCAGGCTGCGTAAATCCTGAGCTGATGTCAAAGAGACGGTGGTGGGGGCACGGCTCAAAGTGGAGTTCTTGTACAGGGGAAGGTGGAGGACTTTGACGCAGTGTGGACAGTGTGGAGTGCTCTGTGTTCAGTGAGCGAGGGCCGTTAGTGCTACGTCTGAAGGGAGGGGATGGAACATGTGACGGATGTGTGCTTGTATTGTACGGTTTGCACATTTCTTTTTCATCGATGGTCGAGCGGTCAGATCTAGTGAGCCGCAGGTTGGAGGTGCGATTCCAGCTCCCACAGATGAATGCTGTTGTTGTTTCCTTGAGCAGTGTGTCTGTGTACACTGGTGTATGGATGTGTGTGTGAATGGGTGAGTAGTTCCTTTGAGTGCCTTGAAGGTGGAAAATGTGACCAATTTTTAAGTGACACGCAAAACAGAATAATTGTATTGTTAAAAGTCAAAAAGGTTTTCATTTCAAGATGCGCCACGTCAGGGTCAAGCAAGGCCAAGTGTCCAAACCAGTGATCAAAGCAAATGGTGGCTATTCTTTTTTTTTTTTAGATCGAAAATAAATTTTGAGTTCTTTTGAGTCTGAGTGTGCTGCATTCCTTGTGTCTGGTCATAGTTTTGATGCCTCCACTGAGAGTCTACAGTGTAAAAATATGTCTTAAATGAAACATTGTGTCCATACATGGAGACGTTAGCTATGTGACATGGTGCTGACAGATATACTCTGTCGTCCCCTGTATGCGCCCTCCCCCTGGGTATGTCCACGCATCTTTCAGTGTCATAGAGAGGAATGTCTCTCAAAGGAGAAATCAGTGTCACACGCAATGACATGAGTTTAACATGAAGCTAATGGGTCATATCTTTGTATCAAATATCAAATGTTGTCACAATACTAAAATTCCATACTTAATTTTGATACTAAGAAATAGACTCAATCAATACTGACTCTTACCACAAGGATAATTTAAAAAAATACTGTTTATTTACACAATATAAAGTCACTTCAACACTTTTGGCAACCCTAGAATTAACAATTATATGATTATATTTATTTTGATTACAAGGCAAGTTTTTATTTTATATTCAATTTTTTTCAGTACAAGGATTTCACTTGTATCTTGTTGGTCATATATCGCCCACCTAAACAGAGGGCACTATGCAGCTTTGGGTTTGCCTCCCTGTTTCCATGGTGATGCGTTGCTTTGCCCGCAATGTTCCACAGCGTGACAGTGAACTTCGCGATCTTGAAATTATTCACTTTCAGGTGCTTTAATTGTTTTAAAAATTTAAGAAAGACATGCATTCTTACTCTGAGTGGGACTGCCTCGCTACAGATCTGACCTGTAATTTGTCTTGGTGGGACATCTCCATGGAGATACATAAGTTGACTACAGTGGAACATTCTGGACAAAGCAACAACAGATCCATGAATACAAGCAGGTGGTTGACCCTCCACTGGAGGAGCTGCAGACAAAGTAATACTCTGAGATACTGAAATCATGGCCTGAAATACTCATTTGGAAAAGCATCAGAAAATGCTTATATAATGACTATATCGACTTATCGTTCAACAGATGATGGATAGAACAATCATTCTTTGGGTTCAATATTTATTGTGGGCACTTTTTCTTTGTAGTAATAAGGAACTTCTTTGATAAGATTTGGGCTTTTGAAAACTTACAGAACTACTAAACTAAGGGTTTCATTCTGCTCTTTATTTATTGCTCTATATTTCAAGATTATTTAATTTCAGGATAATCCTACTTCAGTGTTATTGAGTCAGAGGTATAAGTGAGTTTCCATATTGTCATTTATGGTCTATATATCGTACATCAAAATATGTTATTGTGATAGGACTAGTAAACAGCAGTTTGTACAGTTTCAAGACACTTTAAACACATTAAGCTGAGATGTGTTCCTTTGTCTTTTCTCTGCCACTTCCACATGGTAGGATGAGCCACTCAAAGAGGTAACTACATAAGGGATTCTGGTCGCTTTCTCCTTCAGTCAGTAGAAAGACGTTAAGTATTGTTAAGCTGGATTTGATTTGCTGCAGGGAAATGTGTCCTCTGCATTTGACCCATCCTTCACTGCAGCTTGAGAGAAGTGGACTACGTGAGTGTAACGTCACACGCAGTGTTCGGCTCCAAATGAAGCTCGTCGAGGCTAGTGGGTTACAGGGGCCAATTTAGAGCCGAGTTCCATATTTGGAATTCTGACAGCGAGTATCATAGCAACCAAAGAGCCAATCCGGAGCGAGGCTGTTGAAAGTAACGCCCTTTCCTCCCTTCACTGCTGGTTTAGCATTAGCAACATGTTTAATTGACAGCGCTGGGGAAAGAAGGTGCCTGATTTGTCTGTTATTAATGTACATATCTTGATTTAGGGACAAAATATCGAAATAAAAATGGAAGGATCATGTAGAGCGGGTTAATCTGAACATTTTAAGACTAAAATGATGAGCCTGACAGCAGCAGTTACGGAGAGAGGGGCCACAGATTTTCAATAGAAACTGAACTGGAGCCAGAGTCGATGGACCCGTAAGTGCGCCACTTTCTATTTGTAACACAGCCACTAGTGGGTTAGCTATGTCCATTTATATATACAGTCTATGGGAGCAATGGACAACTATACAACGCTTGGGTATATGTTACTGCTTTGCCCAGAATGTTCCACAGTATGGCATTACAGATTGCACACATCTACTCACGTGGACACAAGCAGGTGAAATCACAAGGCCAAGTTACGGGTCAGATCTGTGGAGAGCCCACTCACTGCAAAAATGCATGTGTTAAATTCAAGGTATTTCTGAGCAATAAACACACCTGTAACCGAATAAATGGAAGATAAGCGTAATGCCATACAGTGGAACATTTCAGTAAACAGCAACATCTCCATGGACACAAGCAAGTGGCAAACCCCTCCACTAGAAAAGTTGCATAATGGACCTTTAAGTCTTTGTGTATCTCCTTCATTTACACACATGCAATTTCTCACATCACTCTACTGTATTCTGGACCACTATAGCCCCTCCCTCACCCCAGACGCTTCCTTCTGCGTTTCTCTCTCTTTTTACCCAAACACTCGTGCGCCCTGACTGTGGCTTATCCCCATAATCTCGGCCTCCTGCTGAGCTACTTCTTCTAATTTACGTGGATTAAAGCCATTTGTTGGAGAAAGCAGCGAGAATGCCATATCACAGAGCGCCACGCTAACATTAGCCTAGCGCGTACTACATTCCATACACGCTAACATTAACCTAGCATACATTAACGTCCATACATGCTCTTCTCCGCCTAAAGCTCTGTGCAACTTTCAGACAGACAAAAACCCATTTGGAGAGTTGTTTGTGTTGTGGAGATAACATCATTTGTTAATAACGAAGAGCAAATGCAGCATAAATGAATTTTTCTAAGCCCCGGGGCCATCAATCAGAGTCAATGCACTTGACTCAACGTTAATTCAGAACACTTGTAATAATGACATTTGGATTGCTGCAGCGGCTGGGGAAAACTTACGACTATCTAAAGTTTACAACATTTTATTTCAGTAATAAAACTAATAATGCATTGGTTTATGATCTCTAATTAATATCAACAGCTGTAAGATTCTACAGGAACCACAGACACCAATCACTCATAAACCACATTTATATCAAATCCCAAAGGAGACGAAGCAATAACATGAGTGATAAAAAGAATAAAATGCAAAATAAATAAACAAATGGCGGATTGTCTCCATGGTGATGTCATTTGCCAGGTATTGTCTACATTATGGCATTAACCCTTTTTACTTTTGTAGCCATAATAATCACGTTAAAGGAAGTATCAGCATGTACTTTTGCCTTTTTTCATACAACTACCTCTATTCCTTAGTTTTCCTTTGATGCATCAAATAAATGTGTAATACCAGTTTAAGTAGAAGAAAAATATAAAAATGAATGTTCTTTTGAGTAACTTTTATGCAAGCAAACAATGAAAAAACTATGTGGCCATCTTAGAAACACTTCAAATTACATATATGAACAATAATCAACATTTATAGAAGAGATTATGCAGATTGTACTTAGGTTTAGGTTTTTACAGCCCTTTCTATTAAAAAATTGATTTTGCCAGGTCATATTTTTTGGAATGTTTACTAAACGTATCTAGTTTTATTGTAATTAAATAATAATAATAATTTTATTTAAGTTTAATATTATGCTGTGGAACATTCCAGACAAAGGGCTAACATCTCCATGGCAGAGACTGTGCCAGAAAAGTTACATCGAGCACCTTTGATGAGGATTAAAGGATCTTACCACTGAACTGTGTGATTTACTTTGTGAATGCAGTTAATTCACGCAAATTAACATCAATTTGTGATTTTGTATTTCAAGTCACAGGATAAGATTTTTACACACATTCTAAACATGTTTTAACAAAAGGGCAGAGCATCTTTTTAAAGCTCTGTTTTTATTACTCCTCATGCCTCGACGTGTAACAGATACCTCACTACTGCGTCCCATTGTGCAGTTCACAGAAATATTCTTTTTTTTTTACAATTAGCACCAACATGTAAAATAACACAATTGCTTAACCAGTGGTAATGTCATGCGAATAGAAAACGTGTTCGTTGTTATTAAAAGCTGTACATGTATAGACATAACTACAGGTGTCAGCAGTGTGGTAGCTCAGGAAATAGGGCAAAACCTTTTAGTCCTGACAGAACCTGACACATTTAAACTCACGTCTGTTCATATTTTTCCACTGCCATAAAACACCGGTAACCAGCCTACAGAACAAGACACGATGCCACTAACGCTATAAATGTAAACATTCATAGCACGCACGCAAAAGTACAATAAAATACACAAAATAACAAAGTGGAGCAGCTTAAAAATGCATCAAAATTTAAACAGGTGCCAGTAAAAAGAACTTATTCCGTTTTTAAATTTGCTCATTATCTGTCACAGGGAAAACACGCAAAATAAGTATAGCTCTATAAAATCAAACCTTGAATCCTCAGGAGAGCTAACTACTCTGCCACTGTACCATCTGAATTACAAGTAAAAATGTAACAACTGTTTAGATGTCTTGTTAGGTTTGAAGTATCGTATTCATGATTTATTCAGCTAGAAAGCATAAAGGATTTGTAAACAAACCTAAAATTTAGACTAAAAGAAAAATTCAATTCAATCAACTGGATAAAAGGCTTTTTTGAGTGAAACCGTTTGGCTGCTCATCCAAGCCCCTTTTTCAGTTCTAGTGAGATTACTGCTTTACACTGCCTTACATCTGTCTGAAGGGAGGAGCTAACTACACTCAAACTAAAAAAAACACCTATTGTTTACAGTTTCTATTTGTTGGCCAGGTCTGTTGAACTACAGTAAGTGTGAACTGTGCCTGAGTCATGTTTTGCATAATGGTTCAGGGCCCTAATGACTCCTCCCACATGTATTAGCATACTAGCTCTAACTATTGTTTTCCTTGTTTTGATTTTGGTCTGAGGATGGAGATTACACAGACAAACCTCCAATCTGTAAAAAGTACATTATATATAAATATAAAGACAAACAATAAAAAGACTGTAACCAAAAAAAGCGCTGGACCTGATTTTACAGCCTGAAAATCGAAAAAACAACTAGTTCATTTTAAATGGTTAGCAGCAATCCCAACTTACTGCTCACTTTCCTAACACATTCCTAGTATGCTAATTATTCGCCGCATTGAGTTTATAAGCGGTTTCACAACTTTCAGAACCTAGAGCAACGTTTTGCTGTTGCACTGCAAACGACTAGCATGCCAACAGCGCACCAGTCCAGGGAGAGGATAAAAATACTTTATTATTAAACACTGACAGTACACAGCAGGCTTATTTTGGCCTTAACAGCTGCTTTTTACAATATATCTGTACATTATTAATTCATTAACAATCCTGAAAACATTTGCAACTTTAGTGAACAGACGTTTATGTCATTTAGGTCAAGCTTTTGATTCTGTAATCTGGTTTAACCCACTTCACTTCACACTTTCTAATGATAAGTACCTTATACGGTCATATGATCTCACGACTGGACAAACACAAATTAATTCAAATCACATGACGGGCTAGTGTTGTCATGATACTACAATTTCAAACTTGATTTCGACAATAAAGAATAGACTCGATACTCAATACCGATCCCGATACCACAATA
The DNA here is from genome assembly GCF_009829125.3 of Periophthalmus magnuspinnatus. Classification (NCBI taxonomy): domain Eukaryota; kingdom Metazoa; phylum Chordata; class Actinopteri; order Gobiiformes; family Gobiidae; genus Periophthalmus; species Periophthalmus magnuspinnatus. Next base: position 29,504,791 of record NC_047126.1, read on the forward strand.
ATAGTTTAAAAAAATTCTTTCTTTCATGTCATTTTGAACATTTAATCGTACTATTTTCTTGTGTCCTTATATTTATGTAATCCCTAAGTGGTCCAGGTAGGTTCCATAGTTGTCACTTTTTTAGTATCGATGCCTCCTCAAATAAGTATCTACTTTCGATACTAGTTTTAGTATTGATTAGTGATTTTCGATACTTTAGTCAACCCTATTCCCTATGCAACATTACCCTATTCAGCGCAGTCTTCTCTTGGCCTTTGAATTCAATTTCTCAGCTAAAATCAATGGGTGCAGTTAGCGAAGAGCGGAGTGTGGAAGATCCAGGCTAATTTGTAGGGAGAGCGAGGTTAATGTAAAGAGCAGAGGGTGAGTGAACAGGGAAAGGTAACTTTGTCTGCAGAGGTGACTTTGAACACATTCTCCCTGTGCAGTTTTGTTCACGCAGCGTTTAGTCCCCGAGCGGCCCTTTCCCCTTCATACGCTATAGGGTTGTATCAGGGTGCATCTGCCTTTGTATATGCTCGCTCTGTGCCGCTGGGTTCTGTTTTTGGGCTTCGTTGGTTGGTCTTTTCTTTTTTCACATGCACATCAGTGTTGTCAAGATACAAACATTTCAAACTCAATTCCGATACTGAAAAACAGACTTAATTTTTTATATCGATGTTGATACCCAACAGAAAGATTTTCAGCACAAAATATTAGTATTTGTCTGTCTCTCTCTCTCTCTTTCTCTCTGCGTCTCTCCCCCTTTCACTCTGTCTCCCACTCCCTCTCTCTGTGTCTCTCTTCATCTCTCTTTTTCTGTGTCTCTCTCTCTCTCTGTGTCTCTTCATCTCTCTCTTTTTCTGTCTCCCTCTGTCGCTCTCTTCATCTCTCTCTCTTTCTCTGTCTCTCTTTATCTCTCTCTTTCTGTGTCTCTCTCTGTGTCTCTCTTCATCTCTCTCTTTTTCTGTGTCTCCCTCTCTGTCACTCTCTCTCTGTGTCTCTCTTCATCTCTCTCTTTCTGTGTGTCTCTCTCTCTCTCTGTGTCTCTCTTCATCTCTCTCTTTCTGTCTCTCTCTGTGTCTCTCTTCATCTCTCTCGTTCTGTGTGTGTGTCTCTCTCTCTGTGTCTCTCTTCATCTCTCCCTCTCTGTCGCTCTCTCTGTGTCTCTCTTCATCTCTCTCTTTCTGTGTCTCTCTCTCTCTCTCTGTGTCTCTCTTCATCTCTCTCTTTCTGTGTCTCTCTATCTGTGTCTCTCTTCATCTCTCTCTTTCTGTGTCTCTCTCTCTCTGTGGCTCTCTTCATCTCTCTCTTTTTCTGTGTCTCCCTCTCTGTCGCTCTCTCTCTGTGTCTCTCTTCATCTCTCTCTTTTTGTGTCTCTCTCTCTGTTTCTCTGTCTCCCTCTCTGTCGCTCAATCTCTGTGTCTCTCTTCATCTCTCTCTTTTTGTGTCTCTCTCTCTCTGTTTCTCTGTCTCCCTCTCTGTCGCTCAATCTCTCTGTTCATCTCTCTCTCTTTCTGTGTCTCTCTCTGTCGCTCTCCTTCGCTCAGTCTCTCTCTGTTGCCCTGTCGCTGTCTGTGTCTCTCTCTCTCTGTCTCTCTTTCCCTTTCTCTTTTCTCTCCGTCTTGTTCATCACACCACAACAAGATGAAACTGTTCAGGAAAGGTCAAACTGTGTCCATTTTATCGCTCTCCACAGATCTGACCTGTAACTTGGCCTGGGGCTGTCACCTGCTTGTCTGTCTGAAGATAGATACGTTTAATGCCATACTGTGTATATTCAAGGCAAAGCAATAACATCTCCATGGAGACAAAGTGATAGGCCATTCATCAGTACAGTTACATAGTGCAATTTAAGCGTTACTCCAAATCAACAGAAATGCTCCAAAGTTAAATGAATCATTTCTTCCATCACATCTTTCCTTTACATTATTCTAGTTGAATCGGTGTTGTACGACCAAAATGACGAGTTTGACAGCAGCAGTTACTGAGAGAGGGGCGACAGTTTTTCAATAGAAAGTGAACTGGAGCCAGAAGCACGCCCATGATCACTTTCTATTTGACACGCGGCAGCTAGCAGGTTAGCTATGTCCATTTACATATACAGTCTATGGTTAGAACTAGGGAGGGCCTGGATTAACTCATTACAGCAGTGTGGAGAGATATTCCCAGTGATGATTGGATTATTTAACAATACACAAACAAAGTGATTAGGATCAATGCAGAGCGACTCTACCTGGTATAAAGGAAATAGTGTGATCTCTGCATTTGCCTATTAAAGTTTTTCCTCCATGGGGACACACCCTGTCCGTCTGCTCTTTGCTCTTTGAATGATCCGGCTGCTCTTTTACCTGATACGCAAAACAGGAGAAATTGAAAATAAGACTTGCGCTGTTACTTAATATCAAGACTACAACAATGTTTAGTCATAACATCTGATTTCTATGTTACATTTCTGATTAAAAAAACAGTTCAGGTTGTCCACAAATCACAAATAAAATAATTGAACCAATAAAATGCACACAATCGTCGCATATTTTGGAGCTCAGTCATTATCGTGTGCCGTGGGAAGCCATTTTAGCTTTATCCCATTTTTATGTTTATCCCAATATTTCTCTTTAGCAATGTATACTGCTTTGAAATCACACAAAATAAACATTAATTTTATTTTATTTTTAAAATGTATCTTCCATTTTTTTAAAGATGAATAAACATAACGAAGTGCATTTGGTTTTGTGCATTTTACCAACCAGAAAAACACATCAGACTGTTATATGTGTCAGTGTTACTCATCTACAGCTTAAATGAGCTCCACGTTTACATGTAACAGGGACATGTGCAGTTTAACGGCTCTGAAGGATCACAACATATCGACTAAAACAACAGTGATATTAAAAGTCTTTGTTAAACCAAAGTTAATATGGAATAAACCTATTTTAATCATCAAAACAGACAAATGTCAGATGTTCTGCATAAATGAGTTTATTTCCTCTAAACAAGCCACAAAAATGTAATGCAGAATAATTTGGTAAAATATAGAAAAAAATACTCTTGGCGATATATCGATACAGCAGCCCACAGTATCAATACTGTGTCAATGAATGAAATGATACAATATATCGATATTTCAGTGTTTTCGCACGCCCTTATCAATTAGTATCTGATTTTCTTTTGACAATCCTAACTAACACTATTAATTTTCAACTATTAGGGTAAATGGCAATTGGTCACAACAATAATGTTTAAGTCAAGAGCGGGATTCGAACCACCAACGTTTGGATCAGTGGACAAACACTGTCACCCACTCATCATTTAGATGCATGTAAAACGTCAGCTCTAATTCCCACACATACAAAACACCTGGACTCTAGACGAAGCTATTTAAAATCAGGCTAAACACAATAGTTGCTAGCAAAATGCCGGTTCCTGTAGAAGGAGGACACCACTTAATGACATCAGCGGTGGAATAACCTATTGACCTGATTTCATTGCATTCTTCATTCATATTTCGGAACTTCCTGTTATGAAAGTGAGACATGGGAGCCAACTTTTCCCGGCTAGGACTCCTCACTGTTGGCAAAGTATGCAGTATGTAAACAGTCTCATACGCATCTAGATGGAACCCAGTGCAAAATCAAACATGAATGTACGGTATGCAACTGTTATAAGTGAGACAGCAGCCGGGAGCGTTTTCTAGGTCAAGTCAATAAACATCACCAGTTGTGCATACTTCCATACTCGGCTCAAAAAAAAGAAAAAGTTTGCTGAGGGGAGACCTGTTCTACCGTCACCCAACTTGTAGATTTTTATATTTTTTATTTTATTTATTTATTTGCAGTGTTGTGGAAACGTAGAAAAGTTGAGCTATGGGCAGACTGTCAGCTCAATGCGGCGCCATGTCGATAAAAATGTAATATCTGAATTGACGTGCGGACAGTCACTGGTACAAAAGGCCCCAACTGTCATGGCGTTTTACCGTCTTTGGAAAAGCATCTCTCTCCTCTGTCTCTCTCTCTCTCTCTCTTTTTTTGTCCCTTTCTCCCTCTGTCACTCTCTGTCTCGCTCTCCCTCTCTTGCGGACTCTCCCCCTCTCTCAGTCTCTCTATCTCTCTCTGCCTCTCTCTCATCCCCCCCTCTCTCTCCCCCATCTCTCTTTCCACTTTCTGTCCCTCTCTGTCTCCCTCTCTGTCTCTCTCTCTCCTCTCCATCTCACCATTATAACATCGTTGTGGATTTAGCAGCTCTGTGTCTCTATATTTCTCTCTGTCTTTCTCTCTCCTTCTCTCTCTCTCCATTTCACCGTTATAACATCATTGTGGATTTAGCAGTTCTGTGTCTCTCTCTCTTTCTTTCTCTCTCCTTCTCTCTCTCCTCTTCATCTCAGTGTTATAACACCATTATGGATTTAGCAGCTCTGTCTCTCTCTCTCTGTTTGTGTCTCTCTTCTTCTCGCTCTCCATCTCAGCATTATAACATCATTGTGGATTTCGCAGCTCTATGTCTCTCTCTCTTTCTTTCTCTCTGTCTCTTTCTCTCCTCTCCATCTCATCGTTATAACATCATTGTGGATTTAGTCTCTCTTTCTCTGTCTCTCTCTCTCTCTCTCTTCTTCTCTCTCTCCTCCTCATCTCACCGTTATAACACCATTGTGGATTTAGCAGCTCTGTGTCTCTCTCTCTTTCTTTCTCTCTGTCTCTTTCTCTCCTCTCCATCTCATCGTTATAACATCATTGTGGATTTAGTCTCTCTTTCTCTGTCTCTCTCTCTCTCTCTTCTTCTCTCTCTCCTCCTCATCTCACCGTTATAACACCATTGTGGATTTAGCAGCTCTGTGTCTCTCTCTCTTTCTTTCTCTCTGTCTCTTTCTCTCCTCTCCATCTCATCGTTATAACATCATTGTGGATTTAGCAGCTCTGTGTCTCTCTCTTTCTCTTTCTCTCTCCTCTCCATCTCACCGTTATAACATCATTGTGGATTTAGCAGCTCTGTGTCTCTCTCTTTCTCTCTGTCTGTCTCTCTCCCTCTCTCTCTCCTCTCCATCTCACCGTTATAACATCGTTGTGGATTTAGCAGCTCTGTGTCTCTCTTTCTCTCTGTCTGTCTCTCTCCCTCTCTCTCTCCTCCTCATCTCACCGTTATAACATCATTGTGGATTTAGCAGCTCTGTGTCTCTCTCTTTCTCTCTGTCTGTCTCTCTCCCTCTCCTTCTCTCTCTCCTCTCCATCTCACCGTTATAACATCATTGTGGATTTAGCAGCTCTTTGTCTTTCTCTTTCTCTCTGCCTCTGTCTTTCTCTCTCCTTCTCTCTCTCCTCTCCATCTCACCGTTATAACACCATTGTGGATTTAGCAGCTCTGTGTCTCTCTCTCTTTCTTTCTCTCTGTCTCTTTCTCTCCTCTCCATCTCATCGTTATAACATCATTGTGGATTTAGCAGCTCTGCGTCTCTCTCTTTCTCTCTGTCTGTCTCTCTCCCTCTCTCTCTCCTCCTCATCTCACCGTTATAACATCATTGTGGATTTAGCAGCTCTGTGTCTCTCTTTCTCTCTGTCTGTCTCTCTCCCTCTCTCTCTCCTCTCCATCTCACCGTTATAACATCGTTGTGGATTTAGCAGCTTAAATGCCAGTCTCATACTAACAGTGCTATTCAGATTAAGCGCCTTAAGTATGTTGTAAACGCGTAAATGTAGGCCAGCGATGAGTGGGCTCTGCTAAATCCAATTAGCTGTAAGGAAGGCCAGGGATTTGATAAGCAATAATTTCTAATCGTTCCTTTGCAAATTATAGGGCGTACAGCGCCAAAACAGATGGAGGTAGTTGTGTATACAGAAGTTTTACTGTTGAGTTTTTCGAGGAATTTTCTAGAAATAAAATGTTCCTCGAAGCATGTGTTTGGCAGGCGTGGTGTCCGAAGCTAAACGTACCAGCGCTAAAAAAGAAACAGCATCTGCAATTCAAACCTTTGTACTATAATATCTTTGTCAAAAGTGATAAAGAATGGTTGTATTATTTGCGTGAATAAAATTAAATGCGCTGTAGCTGATTTTTATTATCTTAAATCGTAAAAAAACAAAGATAGCTGATTTTAAAAGCAGGATGGGATTAAGTATAACGCAACTATGAGTATGATCATGATCTGTAGGACCAAAGACGACAAGCACATGACATATCCTGATTTTTGCCCGTCTAATATTGTGTTGAAGGTTAAAACTAAAATTAAATATCTTGGGCGTATCATCACTGCGGACATGGCAGATGACGATGATATTTATAGACGATGCGCGATGTTGTTGCTCAAGCTAATACTATTAGGTTGAAGTTTGGTTCATGCTCTGATGATGTAAAGTTGATGTTGTTTAAATCATATTGTGCACCACTCCACACTGAACACCTCTGGACTCATTACAAAAAAGCCATTCTCCAAGGGCAGCAGGTGGATTATAATGTCGCTTTACGGGTGCGACTGAGGAGGCCGCAATGGACAAGCGCGACCGAGATGTTTGTCACTGCACAAGTTAACCTTTTGCAAACTGTATGAAGAACTTTGCAGGCTGAATAAGTCCAAAAATGAAATAATAACATCACTCACAAACATAAGATTCAGTGCAATTTGCTATAAGTCGAAGATGTGGAGACACTGGTGTGGTTCTCTTTTTAAAACGTAAATGTTACTGTTCGCATTGTCACTGTCCTTGTCTGTTTTTAAAAATGAACCATGAGTCCGGAATAAAGATGAATTAACTTGAAATTTAAAAGTTATTGCGCATCCCTAGCATCCTGATTATTCACCACAATAAGTTTATAAGTGCTTTTCCAGTAGGCCAGAGCGGAATCACAGTGAAGCTGAAACCAACTGGCATACAAACAGCACAATTCCTGATGCAGACAACATTAAGACACCTAGAAAAAGTAATATATACTGACCTATATATACAATTAAATGTCCTGATTACGAACGTCGTCATTAGCTTCACACTGTGCAATGCTATTGTCTCCGCACCTTTTCAAGTCCAGCCAATTGCACAATGTTTTGATAGACAGTTTACACCAGATGCCCTTCCTGACACTACCTAAAACAGTGCACTGACTTGTGACTGGCTTTATTGAATGTTAACTATACTTACTATTTTCCATCAACTTACTTTCTGTACATACAACACCAGGACTCAAAATGAAGCTATTTAAAATCAGGTTAAACACAATAACTGCCATCAAAAAGCTGGTTTCTGTAGATCAAGGGCAGCACCTAATGACATCAGCAGGGGGAATAGCCTATTGACCTGATTTTGCTGCATTCGTCATTCATATTTGGACGCTATCTAAAAGAGTGCACTGGCTTATGACTGGCATTTCATCCCTATTAACTTCACTTACTATTTTCTATCAGCGTACTTACTTTCTGACTTAGCACGGCTGTGAATTACAACTACTCAAAGTGAACTGGTAGAGCAGATGAACGATAGTACTGCCAACACTTCAGATGCCGTTGAAGTTACAAGTGTCGACTTTACAGCTAAAGGATAATGACTCCCACTAAGTTAGCAGCGCTTGGCATCAACTCCATTGCACTTTCAGATCATAATTTACACCTTAACTCCAGAAAAGTGGCCATTGGAGGATTCGTTAATGCAGCAAAAGGCACCTGTCAAGGCAACGATGCATTTCCAGCCAAATGTGTTTGTTAGTAATCGTCTATGTAATATTAGAGTGTGACTTTTCGCTCTGTATGTCATTATACCTGTAATTCGTTGGTTGGAATGGAGCATGTGAAGTTGGATTATAGGTGAAAATAATTGCTTTAATAACACAGTTTCATTTGATATTTTTGATCACGTGGCTTTCGTCATGTAGCTGATCCATTTCGGGGGTTTTTGTTGTTTTTCTGAATCAAAGATGGCCATAACGAAAAACCTCCAAGGCAAGTTTATTTGTACAGCACAAGTAATTCAAAGTGCTTTACAGAATAATGGTGAGTAGCTGGATTTTTTACAATGGCCATAACAGGAACTCATTGTATTATTTTTATTTTAATAGATCCAGACCCCAGTTTAGTTTGTTTTCACAAGTTTCATAGCAACCACCCAGGTCATCTTATTGACATATACAAGTCTATTTTTGTATTTTCCTTCAAAACCTTGAAAAATGACTTAGCCAATTAAAAGTCCTATATTACATGAAATTGACTTTAAACCATGTTATAATGTTGTTACGTCCTCAAAAACGTACCTGGAGTTGTGTTTTGTTTTGTGTTTGAGTAATCCTGGTTTATCAGCCTGCCTACATAACCAAAGTTCAAAATGCTGTTCCACCTTGTGATGTCATGAATTGGTAGTTTTCAAATTAACAGCTCCTTTTTACCTTTCGTTCAGTAGAGATTGGAAATTTCAGGGCTGAAATCATCCAAACGATTCTAGTGAAGGTGTGTGGAGTATAAAAACACAGTTGAGCACTTCCTGTATCACCACATGATGACATCACAAGGTGGAACACGGTGTTTTCCATTTGAGAGAAGAACTCAGCCTAATTATGCAGGATGTATGTGTGAGTGCAACAAAACACAACTCCAGGTCTGTTTGTGATGAGGAAACTACATTATAACATAGATAAAAAAAACAGCATAGTAGAGGCCCTTTAACCTTATAGCGGCGGATGCTGTCGTCGCCGATAAACTCGCGGTTGTGGACTTTCCATTACCGTAACTCTGCAACCAATTGTGCTTCATGTAAATTCAAACGCAGAGGCATGGGTCTCTTTAAATATTTTACTGTCATTACGGTAATCTGCTTACATTGTCCCTCGAAGATGACCAATCAGAGCGCAGGTGCCGCCAGGATTTTCCCAGTTAGTTATTCGATGCGTCAATGGAAAAATATGGATGGATATGTAAAATAGAGGACGTTGTGTGAAAAAATGCAGTATATTCTGATACTTCCTTTAACGTGATTTTTATGACTAAACAAGAATAAAAGTTTAGGCGAGCTATAATGGTCCATAATGTGCTCAGTCATTAAAGGGTTTTAAACTATGACGCTAACATGATTCTCATTGAACTCATTATCACTATCTGTTATAAAACACTATTACCGTAACATTGTTCTCATACTGTTATTCTCATACTGTTGCCTTTTCAAAGAATCGGCTCCAAACTCTATTGTTGGCAGTCTGAACTACACTACCTAGCCTAGCATTGCCTGATTCTCTCCTCTATGTGTGTGTGAAGTGCTGATGCCAACGGTAGCTTCATTTTTTTTGGAGAATCAAATATTAGTAGGCAGCATTGATTTTGGAACGTGCTTCTACGTTCGTGTGCGCGCTTGCTCCTCCTGCCAAGTTTGTCTGGTCTGTCTACTCACTTTTGCTTTCCAAGCCGTCGAGCTGTGATCAATGTACAGCCTTCCACTCCACTGCTTGTATTAAAGGTTCAAGTTGGTAATAAGAATCCATCTCTGAACAAAAATGAGTGTCTAAAGCATAACCTGTCAACCTCTTACAGCTCCATCCTCAGACTAGTGTTTACAAACTCGATTCTGATACTAAGGAATAGACTCGATATTCAAGACCGATTCTGATTCCACGATGAAAATAAAAACACTCTTTATTTAGACGATAGATGGGACTTTTTAGTTTCAATACTTGCTCAAATGAGTATCTAGTTTTGATACTAGTTGATTTGTTTTCCGATTCTTTTGGCAACCCTACTTTATAATGTGCTATACAAATAAACTTGCCTCGCTTTGCCTTGCCTTGTCTAATAAATAAAACGTGCCTAACAGTTTTTATTTCGTACTTTTGTTGTCATTACACCACTGCGTTTTGGAGCTACATTCTCTCTGTAACTGCACCCATTAAAATTGCGATTTTGATTAAAGTTGATATAGGCTATCTTGCAGCTGTGGTTTGCTGGGCCTACATGTGCAGCTATATATAAACTGATGGAGCAGATAATATGTTATACTGAGTGTCCCCCAAGTGCTTGGAAGACTGCCAAAAGGAAAAGATGACAGGAAGGACAAGAGACTCATGTTTGCATTAATGTACATTCCACGCAGCCTTCAGGCATTTTCTGTTTAATCTGAATTTCCTACACCCGACCTTATATACAGGAAGGATTAGCCTCTATACTTTACATTAACTTCAACCAATGAATACATGCTCTGTACAAATGCAAAAATAGACTTATTCATATCTGAAAAGTCTATCCTAAGATTGGGTAAATCCATAGCCAAATATTAATCAGTCTTAAAAATAAATAAATAAATAAATAAATAAAAATATCATACTGACAACTTATATTTATTTTTCTTTAGTTGATAAGGACATGTCAGTCCTTTCAAGGGGCAAAGCAGAGTTTGGACATCATGCTACAGCTAACAACAACTAGTGTGCGAACAAAAACTAGCCTGCTAACAGTCCACTAGTGTCATTTCCTGGTTTGCAATCAATAATCATCGCTCTGCTTTAGCCCTTGACTTTTTCCTACTAACATATATACTATAATGTCGTTCCCCCGTCAAAAACATGTCTGAAGAGGTTTTAGAAGTCAACCACGCATGTTTGAGTCATTTTATGATCTTTCTCGTGCTCTATTTGAACCCTCCTTCTGGTGAGCTGTGAGATTTTGTGCAATGCTCAGCCCACAAGCGTACGTCATCTGTGCTCTGAAGGGGGGTGATTTAGCGCGGAGAGCAAAAGGAGGGGGTACTGGAACTTCAAAAACAAAAATGAGACTTATAAAACATGTTAATACGCTTTTTTTGGTAAATATTACATTTTCAAAACAATAAAAGACAATACGGTGATCTAAGTAGCATATGTTGTGCACCATAGAAGTAAACTACCCCCTCTTTACATGAAAAAAACGTAGCCATGAGTCCTCACTGATAACATTTTTATATTATTCTTATATTAGCTTCTTTCTACACCTCTCTCAATGCTGCTGGGCCATCTATCAGGAGCAATGGGTGCCCGCAATGCAGTGCCCGCAGATGACCCTTCTCCAGAGCCTGAGCAAAGATCCTGGTCCATTTACCGAGGCACAGAATCATTCTATATAGTGTGAGTTTTGCATTAGTGAAGGAAACTCAGCCACACACACGAGAGACCCACACCTTCGACTTGTCTTAAAACCAAATAATGAACTGCTGTCACTCTGAGCCTACACACGCAAAATTGGCAAAGGCGCGATACTAAAATTTAAAACTCGATTTTGATACTAAGGAATAGACTCGATACTCAATTCCTCTTTTGATACTAGTTTTAGAATCGATTAGTATCTGATTTTTGACCTATTAACAAAGTATGATAAAAGCTTGACTGCCAACTTGCATTTACGGACAGATACTAAAGGTGTTTTGCCCAAAGGCACAGAAACAGTAGCGAGGATCATACCACCAACCTTTGAGGAGCAGTTAGTCCCGACGATGTGGTTTCATGTCTGTGCCATTAACGACCACTTACATCTGGTATTCAACGATAAATTGACAGGTGCTGTAGCTGATTTTTACGATCTTGAAAAGGTGAAAAACACAGTTAATTTTAAACAGTTTGCAGTGGGCCAAAGTTATTCCTCATTTACCTTACGCATTCAGAGTGTCCTAATTATTCACAGTGATGAGTTTATAAGTGTTTTTCACAACTTTCTGAGGCCAGAGTGGAGTTTCGCCATCACAATAAAGCTAACAACAACCTGCACACACTTCCTGATTATCGAACAATGAAACACTTTATAATTAGATGCAGACAGTACACATTAGGCTTATTTTGGCCTCAAGAGCTGCTTATACAATACATATGTACTGAGGCAAGACACATTTTGCTGAAATACATGGAAAAAAATCAAGTATAGCCTCTTTAAATTATATTTTGGTGCTTAAATGAGAAATTGACTTACAACCATGTTTCAACGGTGTCCCCTCATCATAACAATACTCAAAGTTATGTTTAGATTGACTCATGCATGTTTGAGTAATCCTATATTGCCCTGCATTGAAATCTTGAATTAATTAAATTACTAAACAATATTGATTTTATTTCACCCCAACGTTTTTGCCTTAAATGAGACTAAACCGCATGTGGCACTTTAAGCGGGAATCCCATTCATTTAAATGGAGAATTTGGGAAACATTTTGCCCTGTAGACTGTATAGAGTGTATGTATAAATGGACATAGCTAACCTGCTAGCCACCACATTCTAAATAGAAAGTGATTATGGACGCTCTTCTTCCTCCATCGACTCTGGCTCCAATTCACTTTACATTACAAAACTGTGGCCCCTCTCTCAGTAACTGCTGCTGTCAGACCCGTAATTTTTGTCTTAAAATGTTCATATCGACCCGTTCTACATGATCTTGGTATTTTGATTTCGCTATTGTGTCTGTAACTCAAGACATGAACATTAATAAGAGACAAATCAGCTGCTTTCCTTCTCCAAGGTCACTCCCGCTAGCATTAGCAACAGGTTTGATTGACAGCGTTGCTAAGTGCCTGCTCCCTGCTAAACCAGCGGTGCAGACGTGCAGAAGGGGCGTTACCTTCCACAGCTTCACTACAGATTCCCTCTTTGGTTGCTATGATACTTGTAGTCAGAATTATAACTGTTAGCCTTCATGAGCTTCATTTGACTGGAGCTGAACGCTGTGGGTGACGTCACACTCACTTAGTCCACTTGTTTATACAGTCTGTAATTCGCCACTAAAATATAATATGAACTAAAATGTTCAAAGTTCATGTGCAACAACAACTCACTTATTCTCTGGGAGGCTTTAAAACAGCTCTGTAGTCCCTATAGAACTTATTTACTGTCCAGATCAGCGGCTCCATGCAAAATAACACAACCCCAAAGACGATGGCGGTGAAGACGTAGTTTCTAATAGACATAATTTTCAGTGTACTTGTGGTTTCTTAGAAGTCTGCAGTATTTTGCCTTTATTGTCCTTACATTTACACTGGCCATATTCACTGTGACTGTAAAGCATCCTTCAAATGGTGTTAAACAATTTGTATTCACAAGTGGTGCGGAACGTGGTCCATTATTTCAAACATCATACCCTGATTATCACAGAGCCTAATTCATTTGCTGGCTAAAGCGTGTTTTTCTGTATAATTAAAAAGAGGAGGGTGTGCTCGGCAGGCTGTGGGGAAATGTGCTGGGATTAATTATGGTCATGTGGAGCTTCATAGAGACTTCGGACTCAGAATCTGCCTCCAGTAATGAACAATATACATGGAACTGAAAAAAGGACTGAGACGTGGCCTTTCCCTCTGGCCTTCTGTTCTTGGATCTGCATATCTCTAATCATCTCCTCCAATCTGCGATAGCCACTGTTTTGTCCCCCTATCCTTCTAACACAACGCAGTGAAGAACAGGACAGAACTAGAGAATTTCTGTTTATTTTGACATAATAGGTTGATTTAGATGGCAAAAATAGCAACAGTAAGTGATGATTTGATATGTATTTTTACAGTCAATACTGATATTTGTCTTGCTCTTGTCAATATTTTAAAATTGGCAGCAAAGCCCACACATTTAAAGGTACAATATGTAACTGTAGGTGGCACGTCACCTGCATGATTCTATGGAAATCGAAAGTTAAAAACATACTTCGGAACATTTTCTATGGAGATAGCTATACTGTGGAAGATTAAAGCCAAAGGAACAACATTTCCATGGAAACAAGCAGCAGGAGGAGGAGGCGCTGCTCCAGGCCAAATAAGAGTCAGGTTTGTGGAGACAGCTCAGAGGAAGGACGCAAGTTTTTCAGTGCAAAATGAAAAAAACATGCTTTTACTTTAATCTACTTTTTGGCTAAAAAGCTGCATACAGTGGCTTTAAGTTAACTTGTAGTAAAGTTCACAAACAAACTTAGAAATAATGACAAAATGTATTTTCTGTGATAAAAAGAGTTGGGACAAATACAGAGCAGCATTAGAATATATATAGAAAATACAAAACAATATAATCTGTAGAAAAACATATTGTTCCCATATATTTAGAAACTGACACGATTTATGAAAATATACCCCAATATCACCAATACCAATACATCGCTCATGGTAGTGAATAACTATGTTTTGCTCACTCCAAATTTAGAGCTTTTTTGATTATTTTAAGTTTGAGATGATCTATTGAAAAGCATCTATAGTTTTAAGAAGATAGGTACTTTTATTAAGGATGCACCAAGCTGATACTGGCATCAGATATCGGCACAGACACTGAAAAAATTGCTGGATTGGATATCGACCTGCAAATATCAGTTCAGTCGATATCTTGTCTTGACATATGAATCAATGTCAGAGATAAATATTAGCTACATAACACATTTTGATCTGTTTTGTCTTATTTTATTTTTGTTTAAAGGAAATAAATGTTGTTATCAGTCTCGTCATTGGGTATCGAAGTATCAAAATCGGTATCGGAAGTGAAAAAGTCCCTAATTTTTATACAGAATCGACCATAGACTATAATAAACTTAAAACTTACCTAAATGATGAAGACATACACAACTTTACAACTTGGAAATACAGTATCTAAATGAGAACTGCAAATTCATTCCAAGTTTTTACAACCCTGGGATCTAGATTTAGCTGTAAATCATTTTGCAGTTTTTTTTTTAAAGTAACACATGGTGAGACAAACAGACAAACTCAAACCCGCTATCGAGTGTTCACTCCTAGACTGCGTGTTTGTATACTTCTGCTTGCCTGCGCTGGGATTGCAGGATTTGTCTCTGGTGCTGTACTCTGCAAGTAAAAACAAAAAAAAATCTTCTTGCTATCTTATCTCCTCTCACATGTTTCAGTTTGAGCAGCGCAAACTTTGAACTGTTTACCTTTGAGACACTCAGAAAAGCTACGTAGGGGTAAACACAACACCAAACGTGGTAATTGCTGAACAAATAGCGTATGCATATAGAGCGGTGATCTTTAGGCTAGCCGCGTGAGCCGACCTTGGCACGCTTCTTTATGTGCAAGTCTAATTTGATTTTAATACACTGCTGGGTTAACCGCCGCTGGAGGCAATGTGCGTTCAACTTTGCAAGCCCAAGATTTGATCAATTCCCCAATCAATCGATATAGAGAAGAAACTCTGCGGTCCATGCACAGAGGCTGAATAGATTCTGCTTAAATAAGAGACGATACGACCTTTCGCCAATGCTACAGCCCAACAACCAATGAGGTGTGAAGAGACAGGGGCTGACAGGTTGGAGTGTCCTTCAGAGAGTGCCCTGTATCATCGGCCATTTCCCCACAAAGACTGAAGGCAGTGAAAAGAGGAATCTGCTGTCATAACCCATTTTTGATTAAATATATTTTTACTGAAAGTGCAAAAACTCAGGGCTTACATATAATTTGAATCCAGTCCATTAACCACATCATGGCATTTTGTTTGGCAAAGCTAGATATGTCCAGAATTCTTTTAAAATTGCTATGTTTATTTGGATAGAATTTAAATGGATTAGGTTACGGCATAGGTTTGAAAATTTGTACTGTGCATTTGACCTTTCCTCCATCTCCATTCTGCGCTGAAAAAATGGTCCAAGAGAGGTTGCTCAAATTATAAAAACTAATTTTACAGCAATAGCATGACTTTTTACAATTGTATGTCCAACAACAAGGGCTTTGATTGTGATTGATGTTAAATCTACATGTTTTTATTATTATTTGTATTCATATAATTATATATTTATTCCTTGAGGATATTTTCTTCATCAAAATGTACTTCGTGGAGTCCCTCAGGGGTCAGTCCAGTGTAATTTTTAAAGATTATTTTTCAACTTGGTAGTGGTGATGCTATTTAGTTGAGTCCAGTTTTCATTTCTATTCATTGTGACCCTTCTTTATTTTATTAATGTAAACTGTAATGTCTGGTGAAAAATACATTTCCACCGTAATAAATTCAATTTGTATATTACAAATAGAGATGTCATGAATACTAAGCCGTCAAAAATGCAGCTGAGGTTTGTTTACAACTCTGTGTGCGAGAGCAAAAGCCAACAGGGAGCAAAGAGAAGTCTGCTGACATGACACAGTCCACAGATGTGAGTATAAGACCAGAACAAGGGAGCGGAGACGGACACCAGGCTGTCAGCTTGTCATGAGTAGGATGTATTCATGAGATTCTGTCCAACCAGTAGCAACAACGCTTTTGACAAATGCGCTACTAAACCCGCCGCTGAATTCATGTCAGCTTGCGTGCAGCCCTATCAAATGTAAACTCCGCAACAGGAGGGAAATAAGCCGCGTGCAAACAAAACTTGGCGAAAAAGTCAAACCACAAAAGTTGTGGTGATGCGGCCTAATCAGAAAAATCTGGTCCGAAAAGTCTTTGCAAAACTTTTGATGTCCTCAAGCTTCTAAAGAACTATCATTAGACTGGTCGGCTGTTGCCTTCCAGCGTTCCAAAAAAAGTTTTCAAGAGCATGTGCTTGAAATAATAACAGCAAAAGAGCCTTACGCCATACAGCAAAGCATAGGGAACGTGCGTCACTGTGAGAGAGCAGATTGTACAGTGGCTGGGCCTTCTGGCTAACCCCGTGCTGCTGAGGCCACTGACTCTCCCATCGCGTCAACACATGTGCCCTCATTTTCAACACCATTAATCTCCCCGGGAGGAGGGGGGAGGAGGAGCTGAGGGGCTGGGAACGAGGGGGGGGGCAGAGGGGCTGGGAACGGGGGGAGGGGTGAAGAGCAGCCGGAGAGGGGGGTGAAACGTGAGGCAGTAAACTGAGCACTTGACTCAGCATTTTACGTGCCATTCAGCGGAGGGTCGCGTAAATGGTGTGTCACCGCTTATATAGAAGTGCAGGTGAGAGACTGTGCATAAAAAGTGTGTCATATGTGCAGGGGAGTGGTGCGTAGTAGCATGCTAACGCTACTTCACAATATCCGTCATTTTTTGGACATTTATTTTTTACAACCGTACAGCGGTTTTAGGAAATTTAAAACGAGCACCTGTTATAAAGCCACAAAAGTCCTTATACAATAAAATAAATAATATAATTTCATACTTTAAAAGTGGAAATGAAAGCATCCAGTAGCAAACCTTGAATACTAGCCAAACACCTAAAAGGTTCAATTGAATTAGCTTAGAGTTTTAGCAAAAACTCATACAGCAAAAAAGAATACGATTTCCCTAAACATGCAACACAGACTTTTATCATTACTAATTTAACACAAAAATAGTTGTTTCTTCCTTCAAAGTCTGACCTCTGCTCCAAACCCCATTTACTGACAGAGGATTGGCTGCAGACCTCTCCACTGAAAAGAACCAAACTTATCACTGACAATTACAAAATGACTTTTTCCATGTTTTTGAACAAAATTTGTTTTGTCCCAGAACAGATACATTGTGTAAGCAGCTATTGAGTTCAAAATAAGTCTACTGCGTGCTGTCTGCATCTAATTATAGTGCATTTTATTATCAGATAATTAGGAAGTGCGTGTTAGCATGCAACATTTTAAAGACAGTAGTAATCAAGAGCAGCGACTTAAAGGTCCCATATGGTATAATGTAGTTTCCTCATCACAAACAGACCTAGAGTTGTGTTTTGTTTCGTTCATACATGTTCAACATACAAACCCTGGATATTTAGGCTGAGTTCTTCTCTCAAACAGAAAACACTTTGTTCCACCTTGTGATGTCATCATGTGGAAATACAAGAAGTGCTCCACTCCATCCACATTCGCTAAAATCATTTGGATCATTCCAGACCTGGAATTACCCATCTCTACTGAAAAAAGGCAAGAGGAGCTCTTAACTTCAAAACTACCACTTCATGACATCACAAGGTGGGACAGAGCATCTTGGGCTTTGGAGATGTAGACAGACTAATAATAAAGTGCTACTCAAACATGTGTGAATGAAAGAAAAAACACAACTCCAGGTCTGTTTTTGAGGAGGTAACAACATTTTAACATGGCTTAAAGCTCACAAGAGTCAGTTTTTGTGTAATATAGGACCTTTAAATTGCACATGCCTATCTTTGCCTCTCAGCTAAATGCTTTTCTACTGTAAAATGCACACACACCACAGCCACCATAGGTTTCATAGTGTTCATAGTGTTTTATCTGCATCTCTCACTCATTTTGAGCCTCTCTGCTTATATTTACACTTAAACAACATCAGAACATTTTTTTTCTTATTTGACTGAAGCCACAGTCGCTCTGCTCATCAGCCGTGTGTCATTTAATATATGAACATTAATAACAGACAAATTAGGAGCCTTCTGTCCCTGAGGTCACTCCTGCTAGCATTAGTGACAGCTTTGATTGACAGCGCTGCCCGATCTCTGCTATACCAGCAGCACAGGCAGGAAGAGGCATTACCTTCAACAGCCCCGCTCTAGATTGGCTCTTTGGTTGCTATGGTGCTCGTGGTCGGAATTCTAATTATGGAACTCAGCTCCAAATTCGTCCCTGTCACACTCCCTTAGTCCACTTCTTTATACAGTCTGTGGTGGAGTGAGCAGAGGTGCACAGTGCATATACACATCTTCATGAAAACATGAAAGTCCTGAGGATAACAGTTTTTTTGTGTCAAAGTAAACATTGCATGTGACCTACAGATATTTACACTATAATTAAGTGCTGATAACATACACTGTCAAATCTTGCCTAGCTGGTTCTTGATCCAAAACCCAATGGACTTGACTAGCTGGTTCTTATCAGACATAACAGCACATGATCTCCTAAATGTCATAAAAGTTCCTCATATGTCAATTCATTTCACTTGTATTGTTAGTTATTGTTGGCTTCTAAGCAGCTATAAATAAAGTGTACAGGTCCACCCTGATTCATACAAGTTTGGACACTCCCACTGGAAGTGAATGGGAGCGCCCACTGGAAGTGAATGGGAGTGCCCATTGATAGTCTATGGGAGCGCCCACTGGAAGTCTATGGGAGCGCCCATTGGAAGTCTATGGGAGCGCCTATTGGAAGTCTATGGGAGTGCCTATTGGAAGTCACTTCCATTAACATTAATCTTCAGGAAGAATGCAGATGTGAAATAGCATTTAGTCATTAAGCATCAGGTTAAGAAAAAGTTCACACTATTATGACAAAAGTAACACTGATAAGTGTTTATCACTTGACCTTTTTGATTGTAGACTGTTCATTTTCTAACTGTCTCACAAGTAGAAAAGCAAGGAACCGCATATGCAGCTACCAAATTTGGCTTGTCTGACAATCTTTTAACTGACATACCAAATATAATTATCCAAATGCATAAGGTAAGTGAGAAATAACTTTTTTTGGACTACTGCAAACAGTTAAACTTGCTTTTGTTGTTTTTCCCATTTTTAAGACCAGGTACAGCACATGTAAGTAACTGCTTGCATGGGATACCTTCCAGATTCTTAACTAAATTATGCATGTTAATGAAGAAACTCTTTTTACTGTATAGCAACAAGATTAGGAAAGAAAAACAACAAGTGATGAAGAGAAAAAGGATGTAAATGTATGGCTCTATTCAAACAGAAGCAAGACATTGTTTTTGGTCCTCTGAACATGGCAATGAACTGCATGACCCCCTGGCTGTGCAAGGAATGTAAACAGACAGATCTAGTTCAAGCAACATAAGACAAGCCTAGCATTGTTTTGCTAGCACTGTATCTAATAATCTAATGAAGGAGAAAGGGTGTTTTTTACATTGAGTAGAATCAAGTATGTGCTGTTATCTGTTGAACTCTTTGACTTAAGTATTAAATAAATCATATGGACCTCTCTCTACACAGAGGCAGTGCATTAAACAGTGTTTCAGCCTGTACTGTATGTTTGACAGTTGGCTCCTTTCCAGTTAAATCGCTATTGGGAAATCTCTTATTGAAATACATGTAAGCGCTTGGCCCTTAACTCATATTATATAGAACAAGAATGCAGTATTCACACAGTAGAGCCTCTCTAATGTATGGCACTCGAATAAACATCGCCACGGGCAACAGAATCAAACAGCAGTGAAACAGCTGAGAACAGATAACGCTCTTGTTTAATTATCGTCAATGTTACATTATACATTCATTTCAGCTGTGTCCAGGCCAATCACTGACTGCTAACTCTCCCTCTCAGCAAAGGCCATTCAGATACCTGCAGTGCATCCTCCGTCTCTTCTCAGATCCTGAGGTTTCAATAGGTTCCACAGACCTTTGCCATACCAGCAGAACTATCAGACACCTCATCCTCTCCATGTAATCCTCTTCACATCAGCCTCAACTATCCACCTGTTTGGCGCTCGAACAGTGTTATGGATATTAGTTACACATTACCTGGTGAGCCTCCATCATTCCTTCAAACTCTTAAAGGTCCTATTTTATACAAAATGGATTCTGGTGAGCTTTAAATCATGTTATATTGTTCTTTCCTCATCAAAAACATACTCAGAGTTGTGTTTTCTTTCATTCACACATGTTTGAGCAACGACGCATAACTAGTCTGTCTACATCTCCAAAATTCAAAATGCTCCACCTTGTGATGTAATGAAGTGGTAGTTTTCAAGTTAACAGCTCATTTTACCTTTAATTCCAGGGCTGAAATCATCCAAATGATTCTAGTGAATGAGGAGCACTTCCTGTATAACGACATGGCATCACAAGGTGTTTTCAGTTTGAGAAAAGAACTCTCAATACCCTAAATATGCAGGTGTGTGTGTGTTGAAAATGTGTGGAGGAAACAAAACATAAATGCGTAGGGGAAAAATTCACGAGAAATGTACTTCCTGAACCAGCATATACTTAAAATTGGGTGGGACTGTTGCGCTCCATTCTGGTGATAAAAAGCTGCCAGTATTTCAGGTTATGTTAAACCACAATGTTATTACATACTTTATCATCATGGCCTGGATGATAAGTTAATAAAGACAAAACAAATATGATGAAATCTGTCGGGCTGAGCGCTGTCTTGATAACTGAATACTCAAGAAACATGTGAAAAGTATTAGTGGTGTGCCAAAATCTAGAAATACTGATATACTGTGATACAGAGTTTGGTGATACAGTAGTGATATTGAAGGACTGCGATAATATTTTGCTATATATTACTACATTACTTTGTGAAACTTGTTTATTACATATACAGTTGTCCCTCACTATCTCGCTGTTTCATGGATTTTTTATTGCAATTTTGTATGTTTTTTTTTTACATTTTATGAGCGTGTATTGTATTCTGCGTCCTGATTGGCTGTTGGACCATAGACCATTGTCCATCAGTCTCCTCCGTGCCGTGTCTCCTGTACAGTACAGAATGTGTTCAGACAAATTTACATAAATGTTGGATCGCAGTGTGACTCTGAAGTGCTGTATGTTTGCAAGTTTTCTCCCCGACAAAACCCACAATATCGATGAAACGTTCTGCACCAACAAAGGCGCCTACGAAGGTTTGAACTTTGAGAGAGTTTAAACAAGAGAGAAATGTGAGAAAATGTTAATGCCTGTGTGAGAAAAGTGTATAAAGTGTGTGGTGAGGGGGTTTACAGCTGAAAAACATAGAGAATAATTGTAAAAAATAAAGCTGACTACTTTGCAGACCGTAATCCCAGCGATAAATGAGTGACCTCTGTACATTAGACATATTAACTGTTTTGTTGACGAAAATGGGTGTATTTCATAGAGTTAGGGTTAAATTTAGGGTTAAGTTTGTGCAGGTAGTGATTTACCAAAGAAAATATTTGTGTTAAACTGTATTTTATAGTATCATATCGAATCATAAGAGACCCTGTGATTGTAACTCTAAAAATTGATTGGGCAGTGAGTAAAAAAAGTCCGCCTCAAGCTTTGTTCCTTCTTATCGAGCGGTAAATACGGGGTTAATGGGAGCACTGTCACACTGTTCCTCTTCTATATCAAAGACTCCTGTAGGCTAGATTAAGCAAATATGACCTATACGTTCTGACATGATACCAACCGGCTTGGCGTATTACAGAAAGTCTTGTTCCTCGACACAATTTGCCGTGTATTGCTCGTGGCTTTGTACAAATTGCCTTACTGATGATACATTCTAAAGGATAATAATAAAAAGACCAAATTGTCCCAGCATTTTAAATTTATAAAATACCCTCAAAGACAGTGATGAATGTGCCCACTCATTGCCGATGATAGGCGTATAACCTCAAACAGCTCCAATAACCCAAGGCTAACCTATATCAGTCAAGTGAATAATTAGGTCATAACTTTTTTAATTCTCTCTATTGCCTGCTTCAGCTATGTATCTATTAAGAAGAGATGGGTTTTTCTAGAGCTAATGCTTGGATTGTCTCCTCTGGGCTCCTGTAGGAACATGGCAGAACAACATGTAGCTATATCAGAGGCCCTAAAATACAAGGAAGTATTTATTACGAAAGGCTGCGTCGGCGACACTCTACCCGTAACTAAAATTATGCAATCAAACCATTTCCACCCATAATGTCTTCCTGCCGGGTTTGAAATTCCTCAAGCAAGTGGTATTATATCAACTGTCATTATACAGTGAAAGAAGGAACTAGCATTTCTGTCAGCACAGTCACTCAATGTTAGGAGCTGGTTTGGTGGGGCAATATTTAAGTAAAATTCAGTCCTTGAATTATATAGTAAGGTGAAAAATTATAGGCTTTTTCTGACATTTTTTGCAATATAAATCCACTCATGACACTAATGGGCCAATACTGAAAATGTAATCTAAACTATTGCATACATCTTTGTAGTACAGAAGTTGTCGTTGATGTTGATAAATGACAGGAGCCTGCTTCAATTTCTGCTAATCCTGATCTGACCGGAAAGGTCCTTAAAAAATGAATCAAAAAGATGAAATCAACTGCCAGAGTCCAGGATGTTTTAGGTAAACATTAAACTACAACAACTAAAATGTAAAAAAAAATTGCACAAATAAAAAAGTGCTTTACATCTTGTTTGTTGTGCGCTGATTCTGGAGCCACGGCTGATCGGGGGCGAACCAGCATCACTCTGGTTTAGATGAGTTACACGTTTAGTCCCAATTTTCATTAAAAAATTTATATATCTTTGATATATCATTTTCACAGCCTCTGAGTAAGTATTTTTCAGTTTGTTTATTTAACAGTTTATATTACAACAGTGAATTTGATTGAATGAATCTCAAAAATGGCATATGTTCAAAGTAAGATTGCTATAGCAACTTCAGCGCTTACGCCAAAGTATCTGGGCATGCGCAGTTTGACAAACAGTGCCACACTGGCCAATGGTAAACGGCACCAATCATGTATTATAAGGCCAACATACAACATGGTTCAATGGCCATTTCATGACAACAAACATTTTGATTGAAAATGATTGATTAAAGTATTTTAATGGACATATAATGGTATATCTGTGGTCATAATAATGCAACAACTCTACCTGTCTGTCAGAACCTTTTAGTTATCAAAGTATTAAAGGGACAATTTAATTATTAGCTTGTCTGAGTTAGAATTCTACATTCACATGTCGCTGGAACTTTACTATAGGTTACCATGACCACGATCTTTCTAGACCCTTATTATAGCTCATTGTGCAGCACATGTGACAGGTGTAGATGTGCTGCACTCTAGTCGCCCTCAGAGGTTCAATCTCAGAATGACATAATCTTTGAGTTAAACATCAGATGCCCATTCCAGTTGTCAGGTCAGAGAACAATGACCAGGATATTACTGGTTATAGTTTTTAAAAGATTCAATAAAGTAATAAATACTAGGAAATTCATTTAGTAACCCGGGAAATGTTACTACATTAACAGTTAATTAGCAATATTCATCCTTTTTTTTTTCTTCCACTTATCCAGGGCTGGGTCACAGTCTAAGCAGGGACACGTCCTCCAGCTTCTCTGGTGGGACCCCAAGGCGTTTCCAAGTCAGCTAAGAGACACAGTTCCTTCAGCGTGTCCTGGGTCTTCCCTGGGGACTCGTCCCTGTGGGACAAGCCTGGAATACCTCCCCAGGGAGGAACAGATGCCTGAGCCACCAAAGCTCATGGCCATAGGTGAGGACAGGAACACAGCTTGACCGGTAAATCGAGAGCTTTGCCTTTGGACTCAGCTCCTTCTCCACCACAAGAGTCCAGTGCAGTGTCTGCAGTGATGCGATCTGCCTGTCAATCTCACACTCCATTTTTCCCTCACTTGTGAAAGGGACCCCAAGATACTTGAACTCCTCCACTTGAGGCAGCATTTGAGAGTGAATTCTGCTTTTGTTGACATTAGCTCCATGTACACGTTAGCTACATAAGCAAAACGGAGCATAAAGGCAAAATAATATACACAGCCTGGCCAAAAAAAAACTCACACTAAAGACCGCCTTTAGCTTTGATTACAGCACACATTTACTGTGGCATTGTTTCAATTTTGTTTCTGCAATGTCACAAGATTTATTTCCAGTGTTGCATTAAATTTTCACCAAGATGTTGCATTGATGATGGTCGAGTCTGACGCTGCACAAAGTCTTCTCCAGCACATCCCAAAGATTCACAATGGGGTTAAGGTCTGGACTCTGTGGTGGACAATCCATGTGTGAAAATGATGTCTCATGCTCCTGATCCACTCTGTCACAATTTGAGCCCGATGAATCCTGGAATCTTGGAATATGCCCGTGTCATCAGGGAAGAAAAAATCCATTGATGGAATAACCTGGCCATTCAGTATATTCAGGTGTCAGCTGACCTCATTCTTTGAGCACAGACTGTTGCTGAACCTAGACCTGACCGACTGCAGCAACCACAACCTATTTTTTTTGGCCAGGCAGTGTAAGTGCAATCAATCTATCAACTACTGGTTTTTAATTTTCACCAAACGCTGGACGGAGACATGTTGGATTTTCTTATTCGGACTCCAAATTTCTGAATACAAATTCTGAGACCGCGGCACGTTCACCGCGTAACCGCGTACAAGTCTGAACTCGTCAAATCAAACCTCCGAAGACAATTGGAACACATCAGTAATTCCACAATGTTACCAAGCAACATTACTGTAAACAAGGGCTGACGCTGGCTTAATTTACACGATAGTTATTATTCGAATAAATCAATTTAACGACACCTTTGTTTTGTCCAATGACAGTTTAAACATCAGAAAAAATGTTCCTTGCATGTAAATTAAGTCCCTGTATTTTGGATATAATTCTGTGTATTTATAACATAGATAAGTGGATGTTTTTTTTTTTTGTTTGTTTTTTTTTTTGGGGGGGGGGATTCTGCTCTTTTTCCTGTATTCTTCAACTTCTTTCTCAACTTTTCTTCCTAAAAAGCAACTTGACAACTGTATTACATGCTGAATACAGATACACAACCCTTTTATTGGCACTTTAAGTATTTATTTACTTTACGGTACATTACCATCCGTGTGAACTAGGGGTCACTAGGCTCATTGCGTTGGCACTGACTTGGCTCTGGCTATGTTAGAGGAGTTTCGATACAGAGTTGGTCTTACAATAATTACAGCAGATAAACCAGAAAGTCGACCTACATAGAGCACGGAGCGGTCACACTTTGAATGCGACACTATTAGCGTAAACAGTGACAACAAAGCTCCCAGCGACGCACCACTTTTGGCTAACAGCAACAGCTAAACTACTTAAAAGTGTGAACGTGAGCGGAGCTTTACTGTATTGTACAGAGAGACGGCTGTACTGTTGTGTGAAAAGTGTGTGCGTTAAACATACAACTACTCGAAATGATTGTGAATTAAAAGGCAAAAGACATTAACTCATTTTATTTTCTATGTAGACAAGCCGCCAAACCGAGTTCCCTGTTCCCTTGTGCTATAGATCATGGTGAGATCACATTTTGAGAGCTGTCATTGAATACATAAAGGCTCCCCATCGGGCGGTACAGTGGGTCAGTGTGTCATGTACTGCTCTGCGCTACATGAACTCTGCCTGAGGAAACCATATGTGAACTAGAAGCATTCCACAGGTGGCCCCTTAACTGAACTGTCAAAACATCAGTCTAATGTAGTCTTCAGTCTAAATGTTTCTGGGTCAAAGCTCTTCTGGAAGTCACGAAACATGATTTACGGTGAAGTATTTTCAAAGCTCAAAATACAGTGGAACATACAGTGCAGGCGATAACACGAAATGGTACAGAGAGAGCGAGGCATTCACCCAACTCGCTGTGTGAATATATGAGCATACGTGTGTGATTGGTGGCGGTCACAGAGCTTTTGGCACGGATTACCAGCCATGTTTCTATCTACCAGCCCCAGGGCAAAGGAATCCATCAATCGGCTATATAATTTTGTGCTTTTGGTAGCATAAAACACATACAGTTGGAATCCCTAGAGAGAGATTCACACGAGCAGCCTGACCCAGGAATTTACCTAGCATTTTGCATGCACAGGGTCATTTGTGAACAAAGACAGAAGTTATTTCCTTGTAGTTTTGAACTGGGAATTTCCTGGAAAAGCGGATATAAAGGGAAGCTGTATGTCTGATCATTGCGTGGTTTCCTTGAATATGAGTTCCTTGATTCCTGGTTCCACAACATGGTTACATTGCATTTAAAAATAAAATATATATACACATCACACCAAGAACACCTCCAGCTTAAGCCTGGATGACATTTCTTGGTGGATATCTTTGATTCTGGCCTACATCTTCAGAGGTATAATACTCCCTACAATGGAAGCATGGTCTGACTTGAATGGACAATATTACAGCAATGTGTCAATATTGAAAGGCGGCTCAGTACATTGCTTAACATTTACATTTCTGGGAGCCGGAAAAATGTCATTGGAGCCAGATGAAACTTAGTATAAAAAATAGATCACGTAAGGACTTATTATATTATTTTGGTTGTGCTAACTTTTAAGATGGCCCTCTCCTTCAAATATTATTTTTAAAAATGCATCTGTTTGTCATGGACTTGCAAAGAAATGTACAGTCACATCATTCTAACTTTTGGAAAATGGAAGAAAAAAAAGATGATTATTATTATTATTAGTATGATGATGATTATTACTATTATTGTTACTTTCTGCCAAGTTAATCACATCTGAGAGACCCCAAAAACTCATGAAAATTTCCACAAAATTAAAGATCAACTCAAAATTTATTAAATACAAAAAAAAAAAAAAAAAAATCTAACTACATCACGAGACAGGACAATTTGTTTGCCTCAGGGTGTGGTTATAACGAGCTCTTATCAAAGTGGCCATTTTGAGAGCATAAAATATTAACTTTTGCAAACATCATCAAATTTGCGAGTTGTGAGGGCCCTATATTACTGCTTGCGGTTTTAATTTCATTTAATGTTAAAAATTACATTCTTTTGTTTTTAAAGAATGTTTTTTAATTATCACTGTGGTATCAGAATCTGTATTGAGTATCAAGTCTATTCCTTAGTATCAAAATGAAGTATCAAAGTCTAAGAAGAAAAAAACAAAAACACGCAAGTTTTTTACTCCTGACAGGAAACCAGCGCAGTACAGGCTCCACGTAAAGAAAGCGGAGGTGAATCAGTCTGCAGTCAGAGGTCTGCGGCCACAAGGTCAACACAAACAAACAAGGGAAGAAGTCAGGACCTGGCATTTTAATGACAAAACTCCAGCGGGAGGAGGAAGGATCGGGATACGCCGGCCATGCCAGACTGTTGGTTTAAAGATGTTATTATTTTGACTTATGCGCGATGAGCCCATGTGCTCGCTAACCCGGGCTGTCTGTTATAAATAGTTTTAAAGTTGCAGTAAACATTGTTACCCCAGGCTCAAATTTACTATCATATATGTCAACGTTGTGGAAATCAATATAGCAATTTAAAATGCACTCGTTACACAAATCTGGCTCTATATGCTTTAAAAACCATATTATAATGATGTAGTTTCTTACTAAATCCAACCCTATTATTACATTTTAATAGTATTTAAATTAACCTATGTAACAAATACAAACTTAAATCAAACTTGTTATTTATTTATAGGCTATCCTTCCAAATATTTGAATATAATTGACCTAAAGTGAGTGTTCATTTCTTTCTAAGGACTAAAAAATGGCAAAAAATGAATATTACACCTGCATTGTTCTGTTGTCATGATACTGAAATTTCAATGTCGATATTTTGATACATAAGGATAGACTTGATTCTCGATAGCGATTTTACCAAATAATAATAGTATTTGTTTATTATACCATGTGATCTTACACTAGTTTTAAAGATGAAACCGTTCAGGAGAGATTATATTTGATCCAGTTATGTTTTGTTTTTTCCAGTATTGATACTTGCTTATATCTAGTATCTAGTTTTGATACTTTTGACAACTCTACTGCATTGTGCACAAAATCCTACATATATTTTATTACAGTAGAACAGAGAGATAATCAGAGGTGGATGAAGTATTCAATTAAGTAAAAGCACAGATACAGAGGTAAAAAGTTACTAGAGTAAAAGTATCATGTGAAAAAATGTACTTGAGTAAACGCACTTAAGTATCTTTTTAAAAATCATCTTTCCCATCTCTCATCTTCTCTCTCCTCCTCTCCATCCTTTCCCTCCTCCTCTTTTTCTATCTCACCCTCTCCCTCTCTTCCTCTTCCCTTCTTTTCTCCCTCCCTCCCTCCCACTTTCCTCCTCTTCCCTCTTTCTCTCTTTCTCCTCCCATGAGTAAAAAGTAAAAGTATTTCACACAAGTGTTATGAATTTGTTAATGTGTTAAATGTAGTAATATTGATAGAATAAAGTTACATATTTTGGTCAATAGTAACAATGCAAATCAATTTCTTATGAATTTTGTGTATTTATGTTCGTTTGCTCAAAGCTGAAACTTGAACTTGAAAACATTAGTCACAGGACGTTGCCACAAACAAAGTCAAAATAACCCCTCAAATCATATGAAAAGTACTTTTTACTTTTCAGTCCAGCTGTAAAAGAAAAATTCTAATCTGTCAGATGGAAAAAAAAGTTGTAGGAGTGAATTTTCCCTTTACTATAGATCAAACCTGGATGAGTGAGGGATTACACAGACATCATTTCAGTTCAGTTCAGTTCAGAAATGTAGTGGAGTAGAAAGTACAGATGCTGCTCTCAAATGCAGTGAAGTAAAAGTAAAAGTATCCACTGTAAAATGCACTTAAGTAAAGTACAAATACCTAAAAATACTGTACTTTACTACTTGTGCTTAATTACCTCCCACCGCTGGAGATAACACACACACAGTAGCAGGGACAGTTCACTTGTGACAAATGAACAAACTAGTGTTCCTGTTTTGTCTGTTTTAGCACCACGGCGTATACTCCACAAATGATTCCTCACTGTTTATTGTTGCAGAGCATAAAGCTATTAGCTGAATTATTAATGCTTCCAGTCGTCAGAATCGGCAGTGCCACTGAATCACGGCTGATGTGGATGCGTGCTGGCTTGTGTGTGTATTTGTGCTGCTTTTTAAGAAAATGAATAATAAAACAAACACAAAAAAAAATTCCAGAAACAATGTTGGTAACGATGTGCATGAAGAAGTACTGACAGGCTGAACTTAACAAAATAACAACTCAAACATACACAAATCACAAACTGAAAATGAAACATAAATGGCTTATAAAGTAAACTAAAAGCTTGTTTTATTCATATTGGTTTTGTGTTGAAAAACTGAAAAACACATGTCATACTCTGGGTGGGCTTGCATCTCCACAAACCCACTTGGCCTCCTGCATGTTTCTATGGAAAAGTTGTTCATTTGGCTATAATATCCCACAGTATGGCATAAAACCTATTTATTTCGAGTATGGGTTTAACTTTCTATTTCTGTGGAATCAAGCAAATGACATACACACCTCCAGGAAGTTACGTAATGCAGCTTTAAAGATTCACTACATAAGTTTTACAGTGGGAGGTCTGAAAAAGGTTTGTGTCCATGGAGATCTTACTGCTTTGGCGTATCTACTTATGTCATTATAGACTTTTATATTATTGTCTAACTCACAAAATAAAACTGTGATTAAAACTCTCCACTGTCCTGTTGTTATGGCTAAAGTAGTTCATATTTAAGAGTGTGAGCTGTTGTGTGCTCTGTTGTGTGAGTTGTTGTGTGCTCTGTTATGTGCATTGTTGTGTGAGTTGTTGTGTGCTCTGTTGTGTACTCTGTTGTGTGCGTTGTTGTGTACTCTGTTGTGTACTCTGCTGTGTGCTCTGTTGTGTGCGTTGTTGTGTACTCTGCTGTGTGTTCTGTTGTGTGCTCTGTTGTGTGCGTTGTTGTGTACTCTGCTGTGTGCTCTGTTGAATGCGTTGTTGTGTGCTCTGTTGTGTGCTCTGTTGTGTGCTCTGTTGTGTGCTCTGTTGTGTGCTGCAATGAACATAGTGACATTATAATGTAGAAATGCACCCGGGCTAACCCCACTGCCATCCACACAGCCTTCAGTTGATTCGGGCGTACTATGCATGACCTAGTTTGGGGAGCCCTCATGCTGAAAAATTTGCCCTGTAAAAAAGGGATATCTTGCAGTAAAATGACTAGAATTACTGTATCCTGTATGCTGAATATTTGAGTACATTTGAGCAGTTTGGGCTTAAATTGAACCATATTTAAAGCGAAAGTATCTGTACATGGAGAAAGAAAGTGTGTTAACTTTCCAGAATCTTCCTAACCTTGTACAGCAAGATGGATTCTTGTGATATTTGTGAGTTTACAAACTCCAGAGAATCCATGCTGGCAGCTCACTCTGCTGCGGTAGGACCCGGCCGCTCGTGGACCAATCACAGAACAGCACTGAGGTTTGTGTGGACTATTTTGCATTTGAGAACTAAGACGATGTCTGTCTTTTCTCTCAACTGAATGTAACAAAAGTTGAATTTTCAGCTTGTTCCACTGTTATGACACTTGGACCAATCAGATTGAAATATTCACCATGACGTTCTGCATTTTCTCGATCTCTTTCAGTGAGAAACGTTCCGAATGATAAATATGTAGAGCTCACCTCAGCGCTTCATGTGTCAGTGTGGAGCGAGCCAGGTTAGATT